>NC_092179.1:39283142-39315642 GCF_045791955.1 Oncorhynchus clarkii lewisi | reverse complement strand
CCTATCCTCCTCTCCTTCTCTCTCTCCTCTCCTTCTCTCCTCCTCTCTCCTCCTCTCCTTCTCTCTCCTCCTCTCATTCTCTCCTCCTCTCTCCTTCTCTCCTTCTCTCTCCTCTGCTCCTTCTCTCTCTCCTCTCCTTCACTCTCCTTCTCTCATTCTCTTGCTTCCTCCTCTTCTCTCTCTTTCTCTCCTTCTCTCTCCTCATCTTCTTCTCTCTCCTCCTCTCCTCCTCTATCATCCTCTCCTTCTCACTCTTCTCTCCTCCTCTCTCCTCCTCTCCATCTCTCTCCTCCTCTCCTTCTCTATCTTCCTCTCCTTCTGTCCTCTGCTCATTCTCTCTCCTTCTCTCCTCCTCTCTCCTCCTCTCCTTCTCTCCTCCTCTCTCCTCCTCTCCTTCTCTCTCTCTCCTCTCATTCTCACTCTTCCTCTCCTTGTCTCTCCTCCTCTCCTTCTCTCTTTTTCTCCTTCTCTCTCCTCCTCTCCTTCTCTCTCCTCCTCTCCTTGTCTCTCCTCCTCTCCTTCTCTCTTCCTCTCCTTCTCTCTTCCTCTCCTTCTCTCTTCCTCTCCTTGTCTCTCCTCCTCTCCTTCTCTCTTCCTCTCCTTGTTTCTCTTCCTCTCCTTCTCTCTTCCTCTCCTTCTCTCTTCCTCTCCTTGTCTCTCCTCCTCTCCATCTCTCCTCCTCTCCTTCTCTCTTCCTCTCCTTCTCTCTGTATTTTACAGTATGTGTGTTTATTCTGAGGCATTAGAGATTCCAGGCACTGGGTTCTGGGTATTGCAACGCTCTGGGTATTCCGAGGAGACAGGGAACGTTCAGGAACATTGAGAGGGAAGTTGGGACTTCGTCAGTGTTCTGTTGAAAGACAAGACTGAAACATACACTCATGTCCAGTGTTGTGTCCCTCGCTGGGACTGGTTTTAAATAAGGGGTGCTTAGTCAGAGGGACTGGGATGTGCTAGAATGTTGCTCTCTAGATGGTAACCATTTCTCTTCAGTCTACTTTCCAAGAAATGGTCTTGATTGTTGAGGGTCTGGAGACAGCATTTCGCCTTCAAAATGTCATCAACACTCCCAATATCTTGTTTCCCTCTATAGACAACTAAATCCTAAGTTGTTCAGAGTATCTCAACTCAACATGTCACCATGCTCTTACTCACAGCAGAAATGGTGTTAAAAATGGTTGTTATACATCGGCATATCTTTAAATTACTTGTCCTCTTGATATATTGATATAGTGACTAATTACATCACCTTTGGAATTCTCAGATGTGACAGTTATACCACAGATGAATATGGGATAGTGTGCATGCCCCAGTCTGGTAGTCTAGGTACATGTATACAACACAAGAGACCTTGGTTCAATACCACCTCTACCCTATTATACAACCCCAGAGACCTGGGTTCAATACCACCTCTACCCTATTATACAACCCCAGAGACCTGGGTTCAATACCACCTCTACCCTATTATACAACCCCAGAGTTCAATACCACCTCTACCCTATTATACAACCCCAGAGACCGGGGGTTCAATACCCACCTCTACCCTATTATACAACCCCAGAGTTCAATACCACCTCTACCCTATTATACAACCCCAGAGACCTGGGTTCAATACCACCTCTACCCTATTATACAACCCCAGAGTTCAATACCACCTCTACCCTATTATACAACCCCAGAGACCTTGGTTCAATACCACCTCTACCCTATTATACAACCCCAGAGTTCAATACCACCTCTACCCTATTATACAACCCCAGAGACCGGGGTTCAATACCACCTCTACCCTATTATACAACCCCAGAGTTCAATACCACCTCTACCCTATTATACAACCCCAGAGACCTGGGTTCAATACCACCTCTACCCTATTATACAACCCCAGAGTTCAATACCACCTCTACCCTATTATACAACCCCAGAGACCTGGGTTCAATACCACCTCTACCCTATTATACAACCCCAGAGACCGGGGTTCAATACCACCTCTACCCTATTATACAACCCCAGAGTTCAATACCACCTCTACCCTATTATACAACCCCAGAGACCGGGGTTCAATACCACCCTCTACCCTATTATACAACCCCAGAGTTCAATACCACCTCTACCCTATTATACAACCCCAGAGACCGGGGTTCAATACCACCTCTACCCTATTATACAACCCCAGAGTTCAATACCACCTCTACCCTATTATACAACCCCAGAGTTCAATACCACCTCTACCCTATTATACAACCCCAGAGACCTGGGTTCAATAACACCCCTACCCTATTATACAACCCCAGAGACCGGGGTCAATACCCACCTCTACCCTATTATACAACCCCAGAGTTCAATACCACCTCTACCCTATTATACAACCCCAGAGACCGGGGTTCAATACCACCTCTACCCTGTTATACAACCCCAGAGTTCAATACCACATTTACCCTATTATACAACCCCAGAGACCGGGGTTCAATACCACCTCTACCCTATTATACAACCCCAGAGACCGGGGTTCAATACCACCCCTACCCTATTATACAACTCCAGAGACCGGGGTTCAATACCCACCTCTACCCTATTATACAACCCCAGAGACCAGGGTTCAATACCACCTCTACCCTATTATACAACCCCAGAGACCGGAGTTCAATACCACCTCTACCCTATTATACAACCCCAGAGTTCAATACCACCCCTACACTATTATACAACCCCAGAGTTCAATACCGCCTCTACCCTATTATACAACCCCAGAGACCGGGGTTCAATACCACCTCTACCCTATTATACAACCCCAGAGACCAGGGTTCAAAACCCACCTCTACCCTATTATACAACCCCAGAGTTAAATACCACCTCTACCCTATTATACAACCCCAGAGACCTGGGTTCAATACCACCCCTACCCTATTATACAACCCCAGATACCGGGGTTCAATACCACCTCTACCCTATTATACAACCCCAGAGACCGGGGTTCAATACCCACCTCTACCCTATTATACAACCCCAGAGACCGGGGTTCAATACCACCTCTACCCTATTATACAACCCCAGAGTTCAATACCACCTCTACCCTAATATACAACCCCAGAGTTCAATACCACCTCTACCCTATTATACAACCCCAGAGACCGGGGTTCAATACCCACCTCTACCCTATTATACAACCCCAGAGTTCAATACCACCTCTACCCTATTATACAACCCCAGAGTTCAATACCGCCTCTACCCTATTATACAACCCCAGAGACCGGGGTTCAATACCACCTCTAACCTATTATACAACCCCAGAGACCAGGGTTCAATACCCACCTCTACCCTATTATACAACCTCAGAGTTCAATACCCACCTCTACCCTATTATACAACCCCAGAGACCTGGGTTCAATACCACCCCTACCCTATTATACAACCCCAGATACCGGGGGTTCAATACCACCTCCACCCTATTATACAACCCCAGAGACCGGGGTTCAATACCCACCTCTACCCTATTATACAACCCCAGATACCGGGGTTCAATATCACCTCTACCCTATTATACAACCCCAGAGACCGGGGTTCAATACCCACCTCTACCCTATTATACAACCCCAGAGACCGGGGTTCAATACCACCTCTACCCTATTATACAACCCCAGAGTTCAATACCACCTCTACCCTATTATACAACCCCAGAGACCGGGGGTTCAATACCACCTCTACCCTATTATACAACCCCAGAGTTCAATACCACCTCTACCCTATTATACAACCCCAGAGACCTGGGTTCAATACCACCTCTACCCTATTATACAACCCAGAGTTCAATACCACCTCTACCCTATTATACAACCCCAGAGACCGGGGGTTCAATACCCACCTCTACCCTATTATACAACCCCAGAGTTCAATACCACCTCTACCCTATTATACAACCCCAGAGACCTGGGTTCAATACCACCTCTACCCTATTATACAACCCCAGAGTTCAATACCACCTCTACCCTATTATACAACCCCAGAGACCTTGGTTCAATACCACCTCTACCCTATTATACAACCCCAGAGTTCAATACCACCTCTACCCTATTATACAACCCCAGAGACCGGGGTTCAATACCACCTCTACCCTATTATACAACCCCAGAGTTCAATACCACCTCTACCCTATTATACAACCCCAGAGACCTGGGTTCAATACCACCTCTACCCTATTATACAACCCCAGAGTTCAATACCACCTCTACCCTATTATACAACCCCAGAGACCTGGGTTCAATACCACCTCTACCCTATTATACAACCCCAGAGACCGGGGTTCAATACCACCTCTACCCTATTATACAACCCCAGAGTTCAATACCACCTCTACCCTATTATACAACCCCAGAGACCGGGGTTCAATACCACCCTCTACCCTATTATACAACCCCAGAGTTCAATACCACCTCTACCCTATTATACAACCCCAGAGACCGGGGTTCAATACCACCTCTACCCTATTATACAACCCCAGAGTTCAATACCACCTCTACCCTATTATACAACCCCAGAGTTCAATACCACCTCTACCCTATTATACAACCCCAGAGACCTGGGTTCAATAACACCCCTACCCTATTATACAACCCCAGAGACCGGGGTCAATACCCACCTCTACCCTATTATACAACCCCAGAGTTCAATACCACCTCTACCCTATTATACAACCCCAGAGACCGGGGTTCAATACCACCTCTACCCTGTTATACAACCCCAGAGTTCAATACCACATCTACCCTATTATACAACCCCAGAGACCGGGGTTCAATACCACCTCTACCCTATTATACAACCCCAGAGACCGGGGTTCAATACCACCCCTACCCTATTATACAACTCCAGAGACCGGGGTTCAATACCCACCTCTACCCTATTATACAACCCCAGAGACCAGGGTTCAATACCACCTCTACCCTATTATACAACCCCAGAGACCGGAGTTCAATACCACCTCTACCCTATTATACAACCCCAGAGTTCAATACCACCCCTACACTATTATACAACCCCAGAGTTCAATACCGCCTCTACCCTATTATACAACCCCAGAGACCGGGGTTCAATACCACCTCTACCCTATTATACAACCCCAGAGACCAGGGTTCAAAACCCACCTCTACCCTATTATACAACCCCAGAGTTCAATACCACCCCTACCCTATTATACAACCCCAGATACCGGGGTTCAATACCACCTCTACCCTATTATACAACCCCAGAGACCGGGGTTCAATACCCACCTCTACCCTATTATACAACCCCAGAGACCGGGGTTCAATACCACCTCTACCCTATTATACAACCCCAGAGTTCAATACCACCTCTACCCTAATATACAACCCCAGAGTTCAATACCACCTCTACCCTATTATACAACCCCAGAGACCGGGGTTCAATACCCACCTCTACCCTATTATACAACCCCAGAGTTCAATACCACCTCTACCCTATTATACAACCCCAGAGTTCAATACCGCCTCTACCCTATTATACAACCCCAGAGACCGGGGTTCAATACCACCTCTAACCTATTATACAACCCCAGAGACCAGGGTTCAATACCCACCTCTACCCTATTATACAACCTCAGAGTTCAATACCCACCTCTACCCTATTATACAACCCCAGAGACCTGGGTTCAATACCACCCCTACCCTATTATACAACCCCAGATACCGGGGGTTCAATACCACCTCCACCCTATTATACAACCCCAGAGACCGGGGTTCAATACCCACGTCTACCCTATTATACAACCCCAGATACCGGGGTTCAATATCACCTCTACCCTATTATACAACCCCAGAGACCGGGGTTCAATACCCACCTCTACCCTATTATACAACCCCAGAGACCGGGGTTCAATACCACCTCTACCCTATTATACAACCCCAGAGTTCAATACCACCTCTACCCTATTATACAACCCCAGAGACCGGGGGTTCAATACCACCTCTACCCTATTATACAACCCCAGAGTTCAATACCACCTCTACCCTATTATACAACCCCAGAGACCTGGGTTCAATACCACCTCTACCCTATTATACAACCCCAGAGTTCAATACCACCTCTACCCTATTATACAACCCCAGAGACCGGGGTTCAATACCACCTCTACCCTATTATACAACCCCAGAGTTCAATACCACCTCTACCCTATTATACAACCCCAGAGACCGGGGTTCAATACCACCCTCTACCCTATTATACAACCCCAGAGACCGGGGTTCAATACCACCTCTACCCTATTATACAACCCCAGAGACCAGGGTTCAATACCCACCTCTACCCTATTATACAACCCCAGAGACCGGGGGTTCAATACCACCTCTACCCTATTATACAACCCCAGAGTTCAATACCACCTCTACCCTATTATACAACCCCAGAGACCTGGGTTCAATACCACCTCTACCCTATTATACAACCCCAGAGTTCAATACCACCTCTACCCTATTATACAACCCCAGAGACCGGGGTTCAATACCACCTCTACCCTATTATACAACCCCAGAGTTCAATACCACCTCTACCCTATTATACAACCCCAGAGACCGGGGTTCAATACCACCCTCTACCCTATTATACAACCCCAGAGACCGGGGTTCAATACCACCTCTACCCTATTATACAACCCCAGAGACCAGGGTTCAATACCCACCTCTACCCTATTATACAACCCCAGAGTTCAATACCACCTCTACCCTATTATACAACCCCAGAGACCTGGGTTCAATACCACCCCTACCCTATTATACAACCCCAGATACCGGGGTTCAATATCACCTCTACCCTATTATACAACCCCAGAGACCGGGGTTCAATACCACCTCTACCCTATTATACAACCCCAGAGTTCAATACCACCTCTACCCTAATATACAACCCCAGAGACCGGGGTTCAATACCACCTCTACCCTATTATACAACCCCAGAGACCTGGGTTCAATACCACCTCTACCCTATTATACAACCCCAGAGTTCAATACCACCTCTACCCTATTATACAACCCCAGAGACCGGGGTTCAATACCACCTCTACCCTATTATACAACCCCAGAGTTCAATACCACCTCTACCCTATTATACAACCCCAGAGACCGGGGTTCAATACCACCCTCTACCCTATTATACAACCCCAGAGTTCAATACCACCTCTACCCTATTATACAACCCCAGAGACCTGGGTTCAATACCACCTCTACCCTATTATACAACCCCAGAGACCAGAGTTCAATACCACCTCTACCCTATTATACAACCCCAGAGACCAGGGTTCAATACCACCTCTACCCTATTATACAACCCCAGAGTTCAATACCACCTCTACCCTATTATACAACCCCAGAGACCAGGGGTTCAATACCACCTCTACCCTATTATACAACCCCAGAGACCGGGGTTCAATACCACCTCTACCCTATTATACAACCCCAGAGTTCAATACCGCCTCTACCCTATTATACAACCCCAGAGTTCAATACCACCTCTACCCTAATATACAACCACAGGGTTCAATACCACCCCTACCGTATTATACAACCCCAGGGTTCAATACCACCCCTACCGTATTATACAACCCCAGATATACAACCCCTAGAGAGCAACATTCTAGCACATCCCAGTCCCTCTGACTAAGCACCTCAATTCCACCTCTACCAAAAAAAACTGAAAATAAATAAATGTTTATATTAAGGGGTTAGTTAATAATATATAGAATTGGGGTTAGTTAATAATATATAGAATAGGGGTTAGTTAATAATATATAGAATTGGGGTTAGTTAATAATATATAGAATAGGGGTTAGTTAATAACACATCTATAGAATAGGGGTTAGTTAATAATATATAGAATAGGGGTTAGTTAATAAGTATAGAATAGGGGTTAGTTAATAATATATAGAATAGGGGTTAGTTAATAATATATAGAATAGGGGTTAGTTCATAATATAGAGAATAGGGGTTAGTTAAAATACATCTATAGAATAGGGGTTAGTTAATAATATATCGAATAGGGGTTAGTTAATAATATATAGAATAGGGGTTAGACTGAGCAGCAGCAGTGATATATTAGACTGAGCAGCAGCAGTGATATATTAGACTGAGCAGCAGCAGTGATATATTAGACTGAGCAGCAGCAGTGATATATTAGACTGAGCAGCAGCAGTGATATATTAGACTGAGCAGCAGCAGTGATATATTAGACTGAGCAGCAGCAGTGATATATTAGACTGAGCAGCAGCAGTGATATATTAGACTGAGCAGCAGCAGTGATATATTAGACTGAGCAGCAGCAGTGATATATTAGACTGAGCAGCAGCAGTGATATATTAGACTGAGCAGCAGCAGTGATATATTAGACTGAGCAGCAGCAGTCATATATTAGACTGAGCAGCAGTGATATATTAGACTGAGCAGCAGCAGTGATATATTAGACTGAGCAGCAGCAGTGATATATTAGACTGAGCAGCAGCAGTGATATATTAGACTGAGCAGCAGCAGTGATATATTAGACTGAGCAGCAGCAGTGATATATTAGACTGAGCAGCAGCAGTGATATATTAGACTGAGCAGCAGCAGTGATATATTAGACTGAGCAGCAGCAGTGATATATTAGACTGAGCAGCAGCAGTGATATATTAGACTGAGCAGCAGTTATATATTAGACTGAGCAGCAGCAGTGATATATTAGACTGAGCAGCAGCAGTGATATATTAGACTGAGCAGCAGTTATATATTAGACTGAGCAGCAGCAGTGATATATTAGACTGAGCAGCAGCAGTGATATATTAGACTGAGCAGCAGCAGTGATATATTAGACTGAGCAGCAGTGATATATTAGACTGAGCAGCAGCAGTGATATATTAGACTGAGCAGCAGCAGTGATATATTAGACTGAGCAGCAGCAGTGATATATTAGACTGAGCAGCAGCAGTGATATATTAGACTGAGCAGCAGCAGTGATATATTAGACTGAGCAGCAGTGATATATTAGACTGAGTGATATATTAGACTGAGCAGCAGCAGTGATATATTAGACTGAGCAGCAGCAGTGATATATTAGACTGAGCAGCAGTGATATATTAGACTGAGCAGCAGCAGTGATATATTAGACTGAGCAGCAGCAGTGATATATTAGACTGAGTGATATATTAGACTGAGCAGCAGCAGTGATATATTAGACTGAGTGATATATTAGACTGAGCAGCAGCAGTGATATATTAGACTGAGTGATATATTAGACTGAGCAGCAGCAGTGATATATTAGACTGAGCAGCAGCAGTGATATATTAGACTGAGCAGCAGTGATATATTAGACTGAGTGATATATTAGACTGAGCATCAGCAGTGATATATTAGACTGAGCAGCAGTGATATATTAGACTGAGTGATATATTAGACTGAGCAGCAACAGTGATATATTAGACTGAGCAGCAGCAGTGATATATTAGACTGAGCAGCAGTGATATATTAGACTGAGTGATATATTAGACTGAGCAGCAGCAGTGATATATTAGACTGAGCAGCAGTGATATATTAGACTGAGCAGCAGCAGTGATATATTTGACTGAGCAGCAGCAGTGATATATTAGACTGAGCAGCAGCAGTGATATATTAGACTGAGCAGCAACAGTGATATATTAGACTGAGCAGCAGCAGTGATATATTAGACTGAGCAGCAGCAGTGATATATTAGACTGAGCAGCAGTGATATATTAGACTGAGCAGCAGCAGTGATATATTAGACTGAGCAGCAGCAGTGATATATTAGACTGAGCAGCAGCAGTGATTTATTAGACTGAGCAGCAGTGATATATTAGACTGAGCAGCAGTGATATATTAGACTGAGCAGCAGCAGTGATATATTAGACTGAGCAGCAGCAGTGATATATTAGACTGAGCAGCAGTGATATATTAGACTGAGCAGCAGCAGTGATATATTAGACTGAGCAGCAGCAGTGATATATTAGACTGAGCAGCAGCAGTGATATATTAGACTGAGCAGCAGCAGTGATATATTAGACTGAGCAGCAGCAGTGATATATTAGCAGCAGCAGTGATATATTAGACTGAGCAGCAGCAGTGATATATTAGACTGAGCAGCAGCAGTGATATATTAGACTGAGCAGCAGCAGTGATATATTAGACTGATCAGCTGCAGTGATATATTAGACTGAGCAGCAGCAGTGATATATTAGACTGAGCAGCAGCAGTGATATATTAGACTGAGCAGCAGCAGTGATATATTAGACTGAGCAGCAGCAGTGATATATTAGACTGAGCAGCAGCAGTGATATATTAGACTGAGCAGCAGCAGTGATATATTAGACTGAGCAGCAGTGATATATTAGACTGAGCAGCAGCAGTGATATATTAGACTGAGCAGCAGTGATATATTAGACTGAGCAGCAGTGATATATTAGACTGAGCAGCAGCAGTGATATATTAGACTGAGCAGCAGTGATATATTAGACTGAGCAGCAGTGATATATTAGACTGAGCAGCAGCAGTGATATATTAGACTGAGCAGCAGCAGTGATATATTAGACTGAGCAGCAGCAGTGATATATTAGACTGAGCAGCAGCAGTGATATATTAGACTGAGCAGCAGCAGTGATATATTAGACTGAGCAGCAGCAGTGATATATTAGACTGAGTGATATATTAGACTGAGCAGCAGCAGTGATATATTAGACTGAGCAGCAGCAGTGATATATTAGACTGAGCAGCAGCAGTGATATATTAGACTGAGCAGCAGCAGTGATATATTAGACTGAGCAGCAGCAGTGATATATTAGACTGAGCAGCAGCAGTGATATATTAGACTGAGCAGCAGCAGTGATATATTAGACTGAGCAGCAGCAGTGATATATTAGACTGAGCAGCAGCAGTGATATATTAGACTGAGCAGCAGCAGTGATATATTAGACTGAGCAGCAGTGATATATTAGACTGATCAGCAGCAGTGATATATTTGACTGAGCAGCAGCAGTGATATATTAGACTGAGCAGCAGCAGTGATATATTAGACTGAGCAGCAGTGATATATTAGACTGATCAGCAGCAGTGATATATTAGACTGAGCAGCAGCAGTGATATATTAGACTGAGCAGCAGTGACATATTAGACTGATCAGCAGCAGTGATATATTAGACTGAGCAGCAGCAGTGATATATTAGACTGAGCAGCAGTGATATATTAGACTGATCAGCAGCAGTGATATATTTGACTGAGCAGCAGCAGTGATATATTAGACTGAGCAGCAGCAGTGATATATTAGACTGAGCAGCAGTGATATATTAGACTGAGCAGCAGTGATTTATTAGACTGAGCAGCAGCAGTGATATATTGGACTGAGCAGCAGTGATATATTAGACTGAGCAGCAACAGTGATATATTAGACTGAGCAGCAACAGTGATATATTAGACTGAGCAGCAGCAGTGATATATTAGACTGAGCAGCAGTGATTTATTAGACTGAGCAGCAGCAGTGATATATTAGACTGAGCAGCAGCAGTGATATATTAGACTGAGCAGCAGCAGTGATATATTAGACTGAGCAGCAGTGATATATTAGACTGAGTGATATATTAGACTGAGCAGCAGCAGTGATATATTAGACTGAGCAGCAGCAGTGATATATTAGACTGAGCAGCAGTGATATATTAGACTGAGCAGTGATATATTAGACTGAGCAGCAGCAGTGATATATTAGACTGAGCAGCAGCAGTGATATATTAGACTGAGCAGCAGCAGTGATATATTAGACTGATCAGCAGCAGTGATATATTAGACTGAGCAGCAGCAGTGATATATTAGACTGAGCAGCAGTGATATATTAGACTGAGTGATATATTAGACTGAGCAGCAGCAGTGATATATTAGACTGAGCAGCAGTGATATATTAGACTGAGTGATATATTAGACTGAGCAGCAACAGTGATATATTAGACTGAGCAGCAGCAGTGATATATTAGACTGAGCAGCAGTGATATATTAGACTGAGTGATATATTAGACTGAGCAGCAGCAGTGATATATTAGACTGAGCAGCAGTGATATATTAGACTGAGCAGCAGCAGTGATATATTTGACTGAGCAGCAGCAGTGATATATTAGACTGAGCAGAAGCAGTGATATATTAGACTGAGCAGCAACAGTGATATATTAGACTGAGCAGCAGCAGTGATATATTAGACTGAGCAGCAGCAGTGATATATTAGACTGAGCAGCAGTGATATATTAGACTGAGCAGCAGCAGTGATATATTAGACTGAGCAGCAGCAGTGATATATTAGACTGAGCAGCAGCAGTGATGATATATTAGACTGAGCAGCAGTGATATATTAGACTGAGCAGCAGTGATATATTAGACTGAGCAGCAGCAGTGATATATTAGACTGAGCAGCAGCAGTGATATATTAGACTGAGCAGCAGTGATATATTAGATATTAGACTGAGCAGCAGCAGTGATATATTAGACTGAGCAGCAGCAGTGATATATTAGACTGAGCAGCAGCAGTGATATATTAGACTGAGCAGCAGTGATATATTAGACTGAGCAGCAGCAGTGATATATTAGACTGAGCAGCAGCAGTGATATATTAGACTGAGCAGCAGCAGTGATATATTAGACTGAGCAGCAGCAGTGATATATTAGACTGATCAGCTGCAGTGATATATTAGACTGAGCAGCAGCAGTGATATATTAGACTGAGCAGCAGCAGTGATATATTAGACTGAGCAGCAGCAGTGATATATTAGACTGAGCAGCAGCAGTGATATATTAGACTGAGCAGCAGCAGTGATATATTAGACTGAGCAGCAGCAGTGATATATTAGACTGAGCAGCAGCAGTGATATATTAGACTGAGCAGCAGTGATATATTTGACTGAGCAGCAGCAGTGATATATTAGACTGAGCAGCAGTGATATATTAGACTGAGCAGCAGTGATATATTAGACTGAGCAGCAGCAGTGATATATTAGACTGAGCAGCAGTGATATATTAGACTGAGCAGCAGTGATATATTAGACTGAGCAGCAGCAGTGATATATTAGACTGAGCAGCAGCAGTGATATATTAGACTGAGCAGCAGTGATATATTAGACTGAGCAGCAGCAGTGATATATTAGACTGAGCAGCAGCAGTGATATATTAGACTGAGTGATATATTAGACTGAGCAGCAGCAGTGATATATTAGACTGAGCAGCAGCAGTGATATATTAGACTGAGCAGCAGCAGTGATATATTAGACTGAGCAGCAGCAGTGATATATTAGACTGAGCAGCAGCAGTGATATATTAGACTGAGCAGCAGCAGTGATATATTAGACTGAGCAGCAGCAGTGATATATTAGACTGAGCAGCAGCAGTGATATATTAGACTGAGCAGCAGCAGTGATATATTAGACTGAGCAGCAGTGATATATTAGACTGAGCAGCAGCAGTGATATATTGATCAGCAGCAGTGATATATTTGACTGAGCAGCAGCAGTGATATATTAGACTGAGCAGCAGCAGTGATATATTAGACTGAGCAGCAGTGATATATTAGACTGATCAGCAGCAGTGATATATTAGACTGAGCAGCAGCAGTGATATATTAGACTGAGCAGCAGTGACATATTAGACTGATCAGCAGCAGTGATATATTAGACTGAGCAGCAGCAGTGATATATTAGACTGAGCAGCAGTGATATATTAGACTGATCAGCAGCAGTGATATATTTGACTGAGCAGCAGCAGTGATATATTAGACTGAGCAGCAGCAGTGATATATTAGACTGAGCAGCAGTGATATATTAGACTGAGCAGCAGTGATATATTAGACTGAGCAGCAGCAGTGATATATTAGACTGAGCAGCAGTGATATATTAGACTGAGCAGCATCAGTGATATATTAGACTGAGCAGCAACAGTGATATATTAGACTGAGCAGCAGCAGTGATATATTAGACTGAGCAGCAGTGATTTATTAGACTGAGCAGCAGCAGTGATATATTAGACTGAGCAGCAGCAGTGATATATTAGACTGAGCAGCAGCAGTGATATATTAGACTGAGCAGCAGCAGTGATATATTAGACTGAGCAGCAGCAGTGATATATATTAGACTGAGCAGCAGCAGTGATATATTAGACTGAGCAGCAGCAGTGATATATTAGACTGAGCAGCAGCAGTGATATATTAGACTGAGCAGCAGCAGCAGCAGTGATATATTAGACTGAGCAGCAGCAGTGATATATTAGACTGAGCAGCAGCAGTGATATATTAGACTGAGCAGCAGCAGTGATATATTAGACTGAGCAGCAGCAGTGATATATTAGACTGAGCAGCAGCAGTGATATATTAGACTGAGCAGCAGCAGTGATATATTAGACTGAGCAGCAGCAGTGATATATTAGACTGAGCAGCAGCAGTGATATATTAGACTGAGCAGCAGTGATATATTAGACTGATCAGCAGCAGTGATATATTTGACTGAGCAGCAGCAGTGATATATTAGACTGAGCAGCAGCAGTGATATATTAGACTGAGCAGCAGTGATATATTAGACTGATCAGCAGCAGTGATATATTAGACTGAGCAGCAGCAGTGATATATTAGACTGAGCAGCAGTGACATATTAGACTGATCAGCAGCAGTGATATATTAGACTGAGCAGCAGCAGTGATATATTAGACTGAGCAGCAGTGATATATTAGACTGATCAGCAGCAGTGATATATTTGACTGAGCAGCAGCAGTGATATATTAGACTGAGCAGCAGCAGTGATATATTAGACTGAGCAGCAGTGATATATTAGACTGAGCAGCAGTGATTTATTAGACTGAGCAGCAGCAGTGATATATTAGACTGAGCAGCAGTGATATATTAGACTGAGCAGCAACAGTGATATATTAGACTGAGCAGCAACAGTGATATATTAGACTGAGCAGCAGCAGTGATATATTAGACTGAGCAGCAGTGATTTATTAGACTGAGCAGCAGCAGTGATATATTAGACTGAGCAGCAGCAGTGATATATTAGACTGAGCAGCAGCAGTGATATATTAGACTGAGTGATATATTAGACTGAGCAGCAGCAGTGATATATAAGACTGAGCTGCAGCAGTGATATATTAGACTGAGCAGCAGCAGTGATATATTAGACTGAGCAGCAGCAGTGATATATTAGACTGAGCAGCAGCAGTGATATATTAGACTGAGCAGCAGCAGTGATATATTAGACTGAGCAGCAGCAGTGATATATTAGACTGAGAAGCAGTGATATATTAGACTGAGCAGCAGCAGTGATATATTAGACTGAGCAGCAGCAGTGATATATTAGACTGAGCAGCAGCAGTGATATATTAGACTGAGCAGCAGCAGTGATATATTAGACTGAGAAGCAGTGATATATTAGACTGAGCAGCAGCAGTGATATATTAGACTGAGCAGCAGCAGTGATATATTAGACTGAGCAGCAGCTGTGATATATTAGACTGAGCAGCAGCAGTGATATATTAGACTGAGAAGCAGTGATATATTAGACTGAGCAGCAGCAGTGATATATTAGACTGAGCAGCAGCAGTGATATATTAGACTGAGCAGCTGCAGTGATATATTAGACTGAGAAGCAGTGATATATTAGACTGAGCAGCAGCAGTGATATATTAGACTGAGCAGCAGCAGTGATATAGTAGACTGAGCAGCAGCAGTGATATATTAGACTGAGCAGCAGCAGTGATATATTAGACTGAGCAGCAGCAGTGATATATTAGACTGAGCAGCAGCAGTGATATATTAGACTGAGCAGCAGCAGTGATATAGTAGACTGAGCAGCAGCAGTGATATATTAGACTGAGCAGCAGCAGTGATATATTAGACTGAGCAGCAGCAGTGATATATTAGACTGAGCAGCAGTGATTTATTAGACTGAGCAGCAGTGATATATTAGACTGAGCAGCAGCAGTGATATATTAGACTGAGCAGTGATATATTAGACTGAGCAGCAGTGATATATTAGACTGAGCTGCTGAATAGGATGTCAATGTATAGCAGCAGTAGGGTACCAAGAAGAGGTATGATACCGGAGTCTGTTTACAGGTACGGACAGACCAGTAGGGTTTCCGTCCGAGAGTCACCCAAACTGACGTACTCATTTATACTCCACACATGGTGACATATTAACATGTGAGTCCTTTATAGCCTCATCTGATTGGCACTGAACTTTCTCCCTGCTCGCCCAAAATACCTCCATCTCCGTCAAATCAAGATATACCAGGAGTTATTTAAGAGGGCTATTCTCGTGGGGGTTGGGAGGGGTGTTGAGGGCGCTCTGTGTTTAAAAACAAATCCTTGGCATCTGCTGATGGGATAAGGATAGACGCAGGGGGGGGGGCTTTAGAGCTTCAGAGATTTCCTTCCTGGTCTTGGCAGAGGTGTGATGGAGGCTGGAGGGGGGAATGGGATGGGAAAGGGGACAGGATTCCAAATTGGGACCACTTGAACTCTGGCCAAATGAACCCACTCACCCTGGGAGTTCATGTCGAGTGTTTGTGTAAATTTGTGAGAGTCGATTTGCATTCGTTTAATTTGTAATTTTTTTTAGATAAATTACGTAATCTTTTTAATTATTGACTATGGAAATATTGATGATATGAGACTAAAGAAACCAGTCCCCAAGAGAGGGTGGTAGGGGCCGGAGAGTGAGTCTAGAGATTGTGGGAGTGGGAGTGGGGGAAAAGGAGACACCTAGACAGTTGCGCAACTGAAATGTGTTGTCCGCATTTAACCCAACCTCTCTCAAAACGACACCATCGGCCCAGTTGTTTGTTAGGGGTTAAGGGCCTTGCACAAGGGCAGAACGGAAGATTTATTTTTGCCTTGCAGGCTCAGGGATTTGAACCAGCGACCAACACTCTTAACCGCTAGGCTACCTGCCTAAGGGTGGGAGGGGAGGAGAGCTGGAGGGTGAAGAAGGGGTGGTGGGATGAAGAGAGAATGGTGGAGGACGTAGAGAGAGGACGGCAGAAGGAAGGAAGATAATTCAACACAATGAGGAACTTTGATATGAAGAGACATTCTAATATGACGTACTCAAATATCCTAGTTATAACATTTATATATATATATATAAATATAAATGTTAACATACTGACAGTGTCAGATTTGAATTCTGAAATAAATACTTAATGCTGTACTACTGAACCAGTTTATGGAGTCCGCTGTTATTGATAAAGAAGAAAGACATAATGTACTGGTAAAGTACTGGCAAAGTACTGGTATGTACTGCAATGTACTGGTAATGTACTTTATTGTACTGTAATGTACTGTAATGTACTGTAATGTATATGTAATGTACTGCAATGTACTGGTAATGTACTTTATTGTACGGTAATGTACTGTAATGTATATGTAATGTACTGGTAATGTACTGTAATGTACTGTAATGTATATGTCATGTACAGTAATGGATATGTGATGTACTGGTAATGTACTTTATTGTCCTGTAATGTACTGTAATGTATATGTACTGTAATGCATATGTCATGTACTGTAATGTACTGTAATGTATATGTAATGTACTGTAATGTATATGTAATGTACTGTAATGTACTGTAATGTATATGTAATGTATATGTAATGTACTGTAATGTGCTGTAATGTACTGTAATGTACTGTAATGTATATGTCATGTACAGTAATGGATATGTGATGTACTGGTAATGTACTTTATTGTCCTGTAATGTACTGTAATGTATATGTCATGTACAGTAATGGATATGTGATGTACTGGTAATGTACTTTATTGTCCTGTAATGTACTGTAATGTATATGTACTGTAATGCATATGTCATGTACTGTAATGTACTGTAATGTATATGTAATATACTGTAATGCACTGTAATGTATATGTCATGTACTGTAATGTACTGTAATGTATATGTAATATACTGTAATGTACTGTAATGTATATGTCATGTACTGTAATGTACTGTAATGAATATGTAATGTATATGTAATGTACTGTAATGTATATGTAATGTATATGTAATGTACTATAATGTATATGTAATGTACTATAATGTATATGTAATGTACTGTAATGTATATGTAATGTACTGTAATGTATATGTAATGTACTGTAATGTACTGTAATGTATATGTAATGTATATGTAATGTACTGTAATGTATATGTAATGTACTGTAATGTATATGTAATGTACTGGTAATGTACGTCAGAGATAATCAGTGAGAATACCGTGTTCGTCCCAATTGCCACCCAATTCCCTACATAGTGCACTCGTGTTAGCCAGAGCTCTATGGTGGCCTGGTCAAAAGGAGTGCACTACGTGTATAGGGAATAAGGTGTCATTTGAGACTCAGCCATTGTCTTTCCTAGTTCCATTGGGCGTCTTTCCAGGAAGTGATGGAAACAACTTTCTCAACGACAAAACACGCTGCTTCTGTTACATCAGACTGTGAGAGACTGTGAGAGACTGTGAGAGACTGTGAGAGACTGTGAGAGGCTGTGAGAGACTGTGAGAGACTGTGAGAGGCTGTGAGAGACTGTGAGAGACTGTGAGAGACTGTGAGAGACTGTGAAAGACTGTGTTTTAAGTGCAGTAAAGAACGTGTCTTGTCTAGGTCACTGTCTGGTTCCATTTCATCTTGTTTCCCTGTACGGGTTCATTAGTCCTGGATGAGTAGAGCTAGCTAGCCTACTAAAAGCATCATTTACAACCCATTAGAATTAATCAGAGGGCCAAGTCTGACTCACACACTAAGTAGAGAGAGAGACAGAGTTTGCATCTCTTCATCTTTGACTGTACGACTAAGGAGCTCTTCATTAAATCTGAATTAGAGGCTTCAAATTCGTAAGAGGTTTATTTCTGCATTTTACAGATCCATTAAACCAGTGGTTCCCATTCAGATCCATTAAACCAGTGGTTCCATTAAACCAGTGGTTCCCATTCAGATCCATTAAGCCAGTGGTTCCCATTCAGATCCATTAAACCAGTGGTTCCATTAAACCAGTGGTTCCCATTCAGATCCATTAAGCCAGTGGTTCCCATTCAGATCCATTAAACCAGTGGTTCCATTAAGCCAGTGGTTCCCATTCAGATCCATTAAACCAGTGGTTCCCATTCAGATCCATTAAACCAGTGGTTCCATTAAACCAGTGGTTCCCATTCAGATCCATTAAACCAGTGGTTCCCATTCAGATCCATTAAACCAGTGGTTCCATTAAACCAGTGGTTCCATTAAACCAGTGGTTCCATTAAACCAGTGGTTCCCATTCAGATCCATTAAACCAGTGGTTCCTATTCAGATCCATTAAACCAGTGGTTCCATTCAGATCCATTAAACCAGTGGTCCCATTCAGATCCATTAAACCAGTGGTTCCCATTCAGATCCATTAAACCAGTGGTTCCCAATCAGATCCATTAAACCAGTGGTTCCCATTCAGATCCATTAAACCAGTGGTTCCCATTCAGATCCATTACACCAGTGGTTCCCAATCAGATCCATTAAACCAGTGGTCCCATTCAGATCCATTACACCAGTGGTTCCCATTCAGATCCATTAAACCAGTGGTTCCATTAAACCAGCGGATCCCATTCAGATCCATTAAACCAGTGGTCCCATTCAGATCCATTAAACCAGTGGTTCCCATTCAGATCCATTAAACCAGTGGTTCCCATTCAGATCCATTACACCAGTGGTTCCCATTCAGATCCATTAAACCAGTGGTCCCATTCAGATCCATTAAACCAGTGGTTCCCATTCAGATCCATTAAACCAGTGGTTCCCATTCAGATCCATTACACCAGTGGTTCCCATTCAGATCCATTAAACCAGTGGTCCCATTCAGATCCATTACACCAGTGGTTCCCAATCAGATCCATTAAACCAGTGGTCCCATTCAGATCCATTACACCAGTGGTTCCCATTCAGATCCATTAAACCAGTGGTTCCCATTCAGATCCATTAAACCAGTGGTTCCATTAAACCAGTGGTTCTCATTCAGATCCATTAAACCAGTGGTTCCCATTCAGATCCATTAAACCAGTGGTTCCATTAAACCAGTGGTTCCCATTCAGATCCATTAAACCAGTGGTTCCCATTCAGATCCATTAAACCAGTGGTTCCCATTCAGATCCATTAAACCAGTGGTTCCCATTCAGATCCATTAAACCAGTGGTTCCCATTCAGATCCATTAAACCAGTGGTTCCCATTCAGATCCATTAAACCAGTGGTTCCATTAAACCAGTGGTTCCCATTCAGATCCATTAAACCAGTGGTTCCCAATCAGATCCATTAAACCAGAGGATCCCAACCTGGTTTACTAGGACCCCTGGGGGTACTTGGTCTATCCACCGGGGGTTACTTGAGAAGACTCATTAGACCATAGGCCTACTGGTAACAATGCACAAGGGGGTACTCCAGGGGTACTCCAGGTAGAGAGTAACACATTCAGTTGGTGGTACAGTAACAGGAAAAGGTCAGGGAACTACTGCATTAGATTGTGTGTGTGGGTGTGTCTGTCTCTGAAAACGTGTCTTCCTGATGTTCTAGATTTGTCCACAAGGTGGAACCCTTGCTCCTCAAACTGATCAACATCAACCAGAGCCAGCTGCCAGTATTAATAGTACTGACACCAGTGGAGGCTGGTGGTAAGAGATTTAGGAGGACGGACTCATTCTATTTGGCTGTAATATAATACATGGATTGGAGTCAAACATGTGGTTTCAATGGGACAGACTTCAGTTCTATATTACTGATGAGGGGATCAATAGGACAGACTTCAGTTCTATATTACTGATGAGGGGATCAATAGGACAGACTTCAGTTCTATATTACTGATGAGGGGATCAATAGTACAGACTTCAGTTCTATATTATTGAGGAGGGGATCAATAGGACAGACTTCAGTTCTATATTACTGATGAGGGGATCAATAGGACAGACTTCAGTTCTATATTACTGATGAGGGGATCAATAGGACAGACTTCAGTTCTATATTACTGATGAGGGGATCAATAGGACAGACTTCAGTTCTATATTACTGATGAGGGGATCAATAGGACAGACTTCAGATCTATATTACTGATGAGGGGATCAATAGGACAGACTTCAGTTCTATATTTCTCTGGATCTAATACTTCTATCTAGCTATATTACATCAGGGGGTTGAACCCAGGTCTGATTTTACATCAGGGTTGAACCCAGATTTGATATTGCATCAGGGTTGAACCCATGTCTGATATTACATCAGTGTTGAACCCAGGCCTGATATTACATCAGGGCTGAAATCATGTATGATATTACATCAAGGTTGAACCCATGTCTGATATTACATCAGGGTTGAACCCAGGTCTGATATTCCATCAGGGTTGAACCCAGGTCTGATATTCCATCAGGGTTGTCCCCAGGTCTGATATTCCATCAGGGTTGAACCCAGGTCTGATATTCCATCAGGGTTGAACCCAGCTCTGATATTCTGTGAGGGTTGAACCCAGGTCTGATATTCCATCAGGATTGAACCAAGGTCTGATATTCCATCAGGGTTGAACCCAGGTCTGATATTCCATCTGGGATGAACCCAGGTCTGATATTCCATCTGGGTTGAACCCAGGTCTGATATTCCATCTGGGTTGAACCCAGCTCTGATATTCTGTGAGGGTTGAACCCAGGTCTGATATTCCATCAGGATTGAACCAAGGTCTGATATTCCATCAGGGTTGAACCAAGGTCTGATATTCCATCAGGGTTGAACCCAGGTCTGATATTCCATCTGGGATGAACCCAGGTCTGATATTCCATCTGGGTTGAACCCAGGTCTGATATTCCATCTGGGTTGAACCCAGATCTGATATTTCGTCAGGGTTGAACCCAGGTCTGATATTCCGTCAGGGTTGAACCCAGGTCTGATATTCCATATCATAAAGGCAATGTGAAAAGTGCTGGTCTCATGTTTCATGAGCTGAAATAAAAGATCCCGTAAATGTTCCTTCAGCACTAAAAGCTCATTTCTCTCAAAGTTTGTGAACAAATTTGTTTACATATTTGTTAGTGAGCATTTGATCCTTTAGTTAAGATAATCCATCTACCTGCCAGGTGTGGCATATCAAGAAGCTGATTAATAATGAACAGTGTGATCATTAGACAGGTGCACCTTGTGCCGTCGGACAATTACATCAAGGTTGAACCCATGTCTGATATTACATCAGGGTTGAACCCATGTCTGATATTACATCAGGGCTGAAATCATGTCTGACATTACATCAGGGCTGAAATCATGTATGATATTACATCAAGGTTGAACCCATGTCTGATATTACATCAGGGTTGAACCCAGGTCTGATATTCCATCAAGGCCTCTCTAAAATATGCAGTTTTGTCACGCAACACAATGCCACAGGGCTGTTTCCAGAGAATTGACTGTTCATTTCTCTTATCATAAGCCGCCACCAATATAGTTTTAGAGAATTTGGCGATACGTCCAACCCGTCTCACAAGCACAGACCACGTGAAACCACTCCAGCCCAGGAACTCCACATCCGGCTGCTTCACCTGCGGGATTGTCAGAGAATGCCGAGGAGTATTTCCGTCTGTAATAAAGCCCTTTTGTGAGGGAAAAACAAACAGATTCTAATTGGCTGGGCCTGGCTCCTAATTGGCTGGGCCTGGCTCCTAATTGGCTGGGCCTGGCTCCTAATTGGCTGGGCCTGGCTCCTAAGTGGGTGGGCCTATGCTCTCCCAGGTCCATCCAGGGCTGCATCTTACATAGATTAGGACCTAATTTATTTATTTAAATTTACTGATTTTCCTTATATGAACTGTAACTCAACAAAAATATTTGGAATTGTGGGTTACAGGGCTGTGATGGAGACGCTGATGATGGGAACATATGGTTTTTGAGAATGAGACACCAGAGGGCAGTGTTTTCGTCTGTCTGTCTGTCTGTCTGTCTGTCTGTCTGTCTGTCTGTCTGTCTGTCTTTGGCTGGTTCTTGGAAATCCCCACGGTGTGTTCTATTTTACCTCTACCTGTTATAGGCCGGTACCTGGCTTGACAGTAAGTCTTGTCTGTTACAAGAGGTGTTACATCCCTCCTATGGTTCATGGTCCTACTGACAGTTCAACCTTCACTGCCAAGAATAGAACGTGTGAAATACATGTGTTTGTGGGTGAATGCATGTAACAGACAGAGTTTACTCAGCTGTGGTTAGAGATTTCCAATCACAAGGGGGGGAAAATAACCTTTACATTCGATACTGAAACCGAGAACTCTAATGTTGCTGAAACTAATATATACATGCACTATACATGGGCGGCAGGGTAGCCTAGTGGTTAGAGAGTTGGACTAGTAACTGGAAGGTTGCAAGTTCAATCCCCCGAGCTGACAAGGTACAAATCTGTCATTGTCCCCCTGAACAGCCAGTTAACCCACTGTTCCTAGGTCAGTTAACCCAATGTTCCTAGGCCGTCATTGAAAATAAGAATTTGTTCTTAACTGACTTGCCTAGTTAAATAAAGGTAAAAAAAAATAAAAATAAAATAAAATACAAACCCCAATGCATACATACTGACAAAACCCCATTCAGAATGCATTTCATTAGTCATTCAATAGTCCACCAACTAGTAAGTTAAAATGATATACTGTATGTCCTATGTGGACAATTCATCAATCAATCAAATGTATTTATAAAGCCCTTCTTACATCAGCTGATGTCTCAACGTGCTGTACAGAAACCCAGCCTAAAACACCCAAACAGCAAGCAATGCAGGTGTAGAAGCACGGTGGCTAGGAAAAAACTCCCTAGAAAGGCCAAAACCTAGGAAGAAACCCAGAGAGGAACCAGGCTATAAGGGATCGTTGCCTGGTCAATTCATCTAACGATTGCGGTCACAACACAATGAAACCAACTAATCAACATGATATATAACTACAATGATCCAAGGGACTTATGGGACTTAAAATGATATACTGTATGTGGACAATTCATCAATCAATCAAATGTATTTATAAAGCCCTTCTTACATCAGCTGATGTCTCAACGTGCTGTACAGAAACCCAGCCTAAAACACCCAAACAGCAAGCAATGCAGGTGTAGAAGCACGGTGGCTAGGAAAGTCGAGTATAAGTCCCATTCAATTCCTGTCAGTCTGCACAGCGCGATACCTCTATCAAACCTCTCTCATCGTCACTCAATGCCTAGGTCCACTGTATTCACATCCTACCATACCCTTGTCTGTACATTACATGCCTTGAATCTATTCTTCCGTGCCCAGAAATCTGCTCCTTTTACTCTCTGTTCTGAACGCACTAGACGACCATAGCCTTTAACCGTACCCTTATCCTACTCCTCCTCTGTTCCTCTGGTGATGTAGAGGTTAACCCTGCAGCCCCTGAATCCTGGCTTAGGAAGGCCACACAAAATCCTGAAATTTCCATCCCTAACTATATCACTTTCCGACAAGATAAAACTGCCAAAGAGTGCGGAGTTGCAATCTACTGCAGAGATAGCCTGCAGAGTTCTGTCATACTATCCAGGTCTGTGCCCAAACAATTCGAGCGTCTACTTTTAAAAATCCACCTTTCCAGAAACAAGTCTCTCACCGTCGCCGCTTGTTATAGACCCCCTTCAGCCCCCAGCTGTGCCCTGGACACCATATGTGAGTTGATCGCCCCTATCTAGCTTCAGAGCTCGTACTGTTAGGTGACCTAAACTGGAACATGCTTAACACCCCGGCCGTCCTACAATCTAAGCTAGACGCCCTCAATCTCACACAAGTTATCAAGGAACATACCAGGTACAACCCTAAATCCGTAACCATCGGCACCCTCTTAGATATCATCCTGACCAACTTCCCTCTAAATACACCTCTGCTGTCTTCAACCAGGATCTCAGCGATCATTGCCTCATTGCCTGTGTGTGTAATGGGTCCACGGTCAAACCACCACCCCTCATCACTGTCAAATGCTCCCTAAAACACTTCAGTGAGCAGGCCTTTCTAATCGACCTGGCCCGGGTGTCATGGAAGGATACTGAACTCATCCCGCCAGTAGAGGATGCCTGGTTGCTCTTTAAAAGTGTTTTCCTCACCATCTTAAATAAGCATGCCCCATTCAAAAATGAAGAACTAAGTGCAGATATAGCCCTTGGTTCACCCCGGACTTGACTGCCCTTGACCAGCACAAAAACATCCTGTGGCGTTCTGCATTAGCATCGAATAGCCCACGCGATATGCAACTTTTCAGGGAAGACAGAAACCAATATACTCAGTCAGTTAGGAAAGCTAAGGCTAGCTTTTTAAAACAGAAATTTGCATCCTGGAGCGCTAATTCCAAAAGGTTTTGGGACACTGTAAAGTCCATGGAGAACAAGAGCACCTCCTCCCAGCTGCCCACTGCACTGAGTATAGGAAACATTGTCACCATCGATAAATCTACGATAATCGATCATTTCAATAAGCATTTTTCTACGGCTGGCCATGCTTTCCACCTGGCTACATCTCCCCCGGCCAACATCTCAGCACCCCCTGCAGCAACTTGCCCAAGCCCCCCCGCCTCTCCTTCACACAAATCCAGACAGCTGATGTTCTGAAAGAGCTGCAAAATCTGGATCCTTACAAATCAGCTGGGCTAGACAATCTGGAACCTCTCTTTCTAAAATTATCCGTCGAAATTGTGGCAACCCCTAAATCAACCTCTCATTCGTATCGTCTGAGATCCCCAAAGATTAGACAGCTGCAGCGGTCATCCCCCTCTTCAAAGGGGGAGACACTCCAGACACAAACTGTTATAGACCTATGTCCATCCTGCCCTGCCTTTCTAAAATCTTCGAAAGCCAAGTTAACAAACAGATCACCGACCATTTCGAATCCCACCGTACTTTCTCCGCTATGCAATTTCCGAGCTGGTCACGGGTGCACCTCAGACTCGCTCAAGGTCCTAAACGATATCATAACAGCCATTGATAAAAGACAGTACTGTGCAGTCCTCTTCATCGACCTGGCCAAGGCTTTGAACTCTGTCAATCAACACATTCTTATCGACAGACTAAACAGCCTTGGTTTCTCTAATGATTGCCTCGCCTGGTTCACCAACTACTTCTCAGACAGAGTTCAATGTGTCATGGGCCTGTTGTCCGGACCTCTGGCAGTCTCTATGGGGGTGCCACAGGGTTCAATTCTCGGGCCAACTCTTTTCTCTGTATATGATGTCGCTCTTGCTGCTGGTAATTCTCTGATCCACCTCTACGCAGACGACACCATTCCATATACATCTGGCCCTTCTTTGGACACTGTGTCCTAACAAACCTAAAAACGAGCTTCAATCCCATACAACTCTCCTTTCGAGGCCTCCAACTGCTTTTAAATGCAAGTAAAACTTACTGCATGCTCTTCAACCGATTCGTTGCCCGCACCCTTCTGCCCCGACTAGCATCACTACTCTGGACGGTTCTGACTTAGAATATGTGGACAACTACAACTACCTAGGTGTCTGGCTTGACTGTAAACTCTCCTTCCAGACTCACATTAAGAATCTCCAATCCAAAGTTAAATCTAGAATTGGCTTTCAATTTCGCAACAAAGCCTCCTTCACTCATACTGCCAAACATACCCTCGTAAAACGGACTTTCCTACCGATCCTTGACTTTGGCGATGTCATTTACTCAGCAAACTGGATGTAGTCTATCACAGTGCCATCTGTTTTGTCACCAAAGCGCCATACATGACCCACCACTGCGACCTGTACGCTCTCATTGGCTGGCCCTCACCACATATTAGTCGCCAAACCCACTGGCTCCAGGTCATCTATAAGTCTATGCTAGGTAAAGCCCCGCCTTAACTCAGCTCACTGGTCACCATAGCAACACCCACCCATAGCACTCACTCCAGCAGGTATATTTCACTGGTCATCCCCAAAGCCAACACTTCCTTTGGCCGCCTTTCCTTCCAGTTCTCTGCTGCCAATGACTGGAACGAATTTAAAAAATCACTGAAGCTGTAGTCTTATATCTCCCTCTCTAACTTTAGGTATCAGCTGTCTGAGCAGCTTACCGATCACTGTACCTGTACACAGCCAATCTATAAATAGCACACCCAACTACCTCATCCCCATATTGTTATTTATCCTCTTGCTCTTTTGCACCCCACTATCTCTACTTGCACATCATCATCTGCACATCTATCACTCCAGTATTAATGCTAAAATAAAGATGAAATAAAAAAATAAAACAATGGTTAAATATCACAAATAATGAGATCATTACAATCGATTTATTGACCTCTCGAAGTTGACCTATCAATCTATAATTTAGACGATACTTAGTGTACATTTAACACTGTTAGCTGTTCTGTGAGAAGAGCGTTACTCTCCCACACACTCTTTGCTGACATTGCAAAGGAAGTGACACATGGGTAAAACTCTCGCGGAAACACCGCAGAGGGTGCAACTGTCTCCCCGATTATGTAGATGAGGAGAGAGGGGGAAGGTTAAAGGTCATGTAAGGTAGACGTGTATAGAAACCAAGCATCTGCCATCATAAATCATACATAACTGATATGTCAACATGGGCGACGTGCAGTATGACTACAATTGTTCATTGTCCCTATTTTGACATATTCTAATGAGACTGTGTTGATGTTTATTTATTTGTAAAAAAAAAAAAAATGTAACTAGTCCAATTTCAGTTGAGAACAAATTCTTATTTACAATGACGATCAAACCCGGACGACGCTGGACCAATTGTGCGCCGCCATATGGGACTCCCAATCACAGCCGGGTTGTGATACAGCCTGGAATTGAACCAGGGTGTCTGTAGTGACATCTCTTGCACTGAGATGCAGTGCCTTAGACCGCTGTGCCACCCTGGGATGTATCATGCACGTGTCCCAACCTTCAACCACAGAGTTGACGATGCCATTATCATCATGTTGACACAGCCTGTCACCCTACAGTGGGAATAACAGGTCATTGATAAATGACTGTGTAGGCCTGTACTGCATGTGAATAGATATTGTCCGTATTGATTCATTCATTCAATCAATTTATTTGTATTTTTTTTATATTACCTTTATTTAACTTGGCAAGTCATTTAAGAACACATTCTTATTTAAAACAACAGTGGGTTAACTGGTCTAGGAACAGTGGGTTAACTGGTCTAGGAACAGTGGGTTAACTGGTCTAGGAACAGTGGGTTAACTGGTCTAGGAACAGTGGGTTAACTGGTCTAGGAACAGTGGGTTAACTGGTCTAGGAACAGTGGGTTAACTGGTCTAGGAACAGTGGGTTAACTGGTCTAGGAACAGTGGGTTAACTGGTCTAGGAACAGTGGGGTTAACTGGTCTAGGAACAGTGGGTTAACTGGTCTAGGAACAGTGGGGTTAACTGGTCTAGGAACAGTGGGTTAACTGGTCTAGGAACAGTGGGTTAACTGGTCTAGGAACAGTGGGTTAACTGGTCTAGGAACAGTGGGGTTAACTGGTCTAGGAACAGTGGGGTTAACTGGTCTAGGAACAGTGGGTTAACTGGTCTAGGAACAGTGGGTTAACTGGTCTAGGAACAGGGGGTTAACTGGTCTAGGAACAGTGGGTTAACTGGTCTAGGAACAGTGGGTTAACTGGTCTAGGAACAGTGGGTTAACTGGTCTAGGAACAGTGGGTTAACTGGTCTAGGAACAGTGGGTTAACTGGTCTAGGAACAGTGGGTTAACTGGTCTAGGAACAGTGGGTTAACTGGTCTAGGAACAGTGGGTTAACTGGTCTAGGAACAGTGGGGTTAACTGGTCTAGGAACAGTGGGTTAACTGGTCTAGGAACAGTGGGTTAACTGGTCTAGGAACAGTGGGTTAACTGGTCTAGGAACAGTAGGTTAACTGGTCTAGGAACAGTAGGTTAACTGGTCTAGGAACAGTAGGTTAACTGGTCTAGGAACAGTGGGGTTAACTGGTCTAGGAACAGTGGGTTAACTGGTCTAGGAACAGGGGGTTAACTGGTCTAGGAACAGTGGGTTAACTGGTCTAGGAACAGTGGGTTAACTGGTCTAGGAACAGTGGGTTAACTGGTCTAGGAACAGTGGGTTAACTGGTCTAGGAACAGTGGGTTAACTGGTCTAGGAACAGTAGGTTAACTGGTCTAGGAACAGTGGGTTAACTGGTCTAGGAACAGTAGGTTAACTGGTCTAGGAACAGTGGGGTTAACTGGTCTAGGAACAGTGGGTTAACTGGTCTAGGAACAGTGGGTTAACTGGTCTAGGAACAGTGGGTTAACTGGTCTAGGAACAGTGGGTTAACTGGTCTAGGAACAGTGGGTTAACTGGTCTAGGAACAGTGGGTCAACTGGTCTAGGAACAGTGGGTTAACTGGTCTAGGAACAGTGGGTTAACTGGTCTAGGAACAGTGGGTTAACTGGTCTAGGAACAGTGGGTTAACTGGTCTAGGAACAGTGGGTTAACTGGTCTAGGAACAGTGGGTTAACTGGTCTAGGAACAGTGGGTTAACTGGTCTAGGAACAGTAGGTTAACTGGTCTAGGAACAGTGGGTTAACTGGTCTAGGAACAGTGGGTTAACTGGTCTAGGAACAGTGGGTTAACTGGTCTAGGAACAGTGGGTTAACTGGTCTAGGAACAGTGGGTTAACTGGTCTAGGAACAGTGGGTTAACTGGTCTAGGAACAGTGGGTTAACTGGTCTAGGAACAGTGGGTTAACTGGTCTAGGAACAGTGGGTTAACTGGTCTAGGAACAGTGGGTTAACTGGTCTAGGAACAGTGGGTTAACTGGTCTAGGAACAGTGGGGTTAACTGGTCTAGGAACAGTGGGTTAACTGGTCTAGGAACAGTGGGTTAACTGGTCTAGGAACAGTGGGTTAACTGGTCTAGGAACAGTGGGGTTAACTGGTCTAGGAACAGTGGGTTAACTGGTCTAGGAACAGTGGGTTAACTGGTCTAGGAACAGTGGGGTTAACTGGTCTAGGAACAGTGGGTTAACTGCTTCGTTCAGGGGCAGAACAACATATTTTTTTCCTTGGCAGCTCTGGGAGCCGATCCAGCAACCTTTCAGGTACTGGCCCAACCCTCTAACCACTAGGCTACCCTGCCACCCCAGTATCATGCACTAAAGTGAATAAACGTGTGTTTAAAGGATCTTAACAGTCCACCTGAAGGGATGATGCCGTGAGTTAAATCCCATGAGAACGTCTCGAAGCAGGAAGAACCACTCACCGCTGTGAAACATTACAGAAAAGCAACCAACAACATCATTTGCTGTTAGTTTCTATTGGACTAAATGCCTGTGGCTCACCACAGACTATCGTACTGTAATCTCAACACAGTTACACTGTGAAGAAAAGGGGCATGTGAAAGTTTGATTTTTGGTCTGCTTATCGTCTCTCCGGAGTTTTGTTTGGATTTGAATCTCTCTTAGATAAGAAGATAAGAATCTGTTACCGTGCGGTATTGTGAATGTCTGTTGTATAAAGTAGATAAGATCTGTTACCGTGCGGTATTGTGAATGTCTGTTGTATAAAGTAGATAAGATCTGTTACCGTGCGGTATTGTGAATGTCTGTTGTATAAAGTCGATAAGATCTGTTACCGTGCAGTATTGTGAACGTATGGGACCTAACTTCATGATGAGGAACGTATACACTGAGTCCTGCACTCACTACCATGCCTTGGTTGTAGCAGAGTGCATTTAATGTGGACAAAGTGAGACTGAAACTGCTGAGATACTTGCTCGCCCACCACTTTCAGTCTGCAAGGAGAGAGAGAGAGAGAGAGCGAGAGAGAGAGAGAGAGCGAGAGAGAGAGAGAGAGAGAGAGCGAGAGAGAGAGAGAGAGCAAGAGAGAGAGAGAGAGAGAGAGAGAGATGTAGAAGTGTCACTGAAAGACAAGCAGCAGTTTTCTATTTTTAGAACAGTAGAATTCCGTAGAAGTGTCACTGAAAGACAAGCAACGGTTTTTCCATTCTTAGAACAGCAGAGTTCTGTTGCTATGCTGTTGGTGGCATGTCTCCATAACTGCCGCGCCAGGTCTAATCCAGTGTACCATCAAATACTGAGTGTCAATGCAGACACACAGGACATAAGTTGTAGGTTCTGCATTCGTTCATTCTTGGTTTCATTTTAGATAGACACAGTCCATTTAGTGTACCTTCAGGGCCCTGAACGGTACAAGGTAAAAACACACAGGTGGTTTGTGCTGTGAAGCCCCTTTGTGCGCTACATCCTAGCAGCCCTGTGGTTGGGTTGCTTACTAAGAAACACCACCCGAGTTGACTGCGGTCTTTATACAGCTGAGCCTGTGGTCTGGCGGCCCGGGTGACTCTTATCGTAAGCCCTGACAGATAGACGCTTATCAGAAGTGACGAGAAGAGAGGAAGGGTTTTTCTGAGCTATGAAGACACCTCGTAAAACCAACCAACTCCTTCCACAACACAGTAACTAAGGTGTTGTCAGGCTAAGGCTAAAGGGTTAGACTTACATGTATTGTCAAGGAAACATGGGTATTGATAAGAGAGGCATTTTAAAGCTCATGACTTTAAACGTATCCTTTGGATCAGGTGGAACCCTAAGCAGAGCGGGTTAAAAAGGACATCATATCAACCAGTTTTGCCCACTGGGTAGGCTGTACCTGTTTAAATCATTCTGAAAAAGACTCAAAGCATCTGTCATTCACCCAGTATAATGCTGGATTTCCTTTATAGGGCAGTGGCCATAGCATTAAGACACTACCACAATGCAGGGCAGAGCCCCTGTAGTCTCACGTGCCAGACCCAATGACTGTTGAGGAGTTCATCGATCCAGAGTATTGATACATTACCACACCTCCTTGTACTAATTGCTAATTGCCTAGCAGAGAGAGCACACCTCCTTGTACTAATTGCTAATTGCCTAGCAGAGAAAGCACACCTTCTTGTACTAATTGCTAATTGCCTAGCAGAGAGAGCACACCTCCTTGTACTAATTTCTAATTGCTGCCAGAAGAGGACAGGCCACCCCTCAGAGCCTGGTTCCTCTCTAGGTTTATAATCTCCACCTGGTACAGCCAGAAGAGGACTGGCCACCCCTCAGAGCCTGGTTCCTCTCTAGGTTTATAATCTCCACCTGGTACAGCCAGAAGAGGACTGGCCACCCCTCAGAGCCTGGTTCCTCTCTAGGTTTCTAATCTCCACCTGGTACAGCCAGAAGAGGACTGGCCACCCCTCAGAGCCTGGTTCCTCTCTAGGTTTATAATCTCCACCTGGTACAGCCAGAAGAGGACTGGCCACCCCTCAGAGCCTGGTTCCTCTCTAGGTTTATAATCTCCACCTGGTACAGCCAGAAGGGGACTGGCCACCCCTCAGAGCCTGGTTCCTCTCTCTAAGTTTCTAATCTCCACCTGGTACAGCCAGAAGGGGACTGGACACCCCTCAGAGCCTGGTTCCTCTCTAGGTTTCTAATCTCCACCAGGTACAGGCAGAAGGGGACTGGCCTGGACAT
>NC_092179.1:39220642-39280642 GCF_045791955.1 Oncorhynchus clarkii lewisi | reverse complement strand
GTCTAAAGTAAATTTGACGACACGATAATGCAGGCAAAGTTGTTTTCCTACTAAATATTTTGACAACTTCCCCAATGAATGACTTGTCACAACTTTTAGGCCACCACTATCGCACTATAGCTTTCATAACAATGGCATGACACGCAGGTGCAACCTTTGAATAGAAATAACAATGGAGGGAGGAAACAGGGAAACTCCACTCCGGAACTTCCATCAGGCCTCTGCCCGGAATTGGAATCTTCGAGTGATTAAATCATCTTTGGAATCTTTGGAATCTTTGTCCTTGTCCTAGTTCTTACGTAGCTTCATCCTGTTTAGAATAGTAGATTGGTTCCAGTGTAGATACCAGGTCCTACTCCGTAGGTAGAATTTCACATAAAACCATAGAATTTCACCTACGAACTGATTTATAGAATCTCTTGAGTACAAACTGGGATACCCCCTTCTTCCCGGTCTCTCCCTCTCTTCCCGGTCTCTCCCTCTCTTCCCGGTCTCTCCCTCTCTTCCCGGTCTCTCCCTCTCTTCCCGGTCTCTCCCTCTCTTCCCGGTCTCTCCCCTCTTCCCGGTCTCTCCCTCTCTTCCCGGTCTCTCCCCTCTCTACACACAGGTCCACAGGAGAAGGGTTTTCCACTAGGTTGTAGGATACTGAGCCGTACTGAGTCAGGTGTTGCAGGCATCTCTTTTTATTGATACAAAGGTTTAAATACAGACGTAACACATTCATTGGCCTCAGTGTGTTTTTTGTGTGTTTTTTTTACAGACAGGGTTTTCATTAAAAAAAGAATGAAAAACATCCATTGATATGCTGGCGTGATAAATCTACAGTTGAATGGCTGCATTCACTGTCACAGATTAGACCTTTCACTGAAAGTACAGACAATCTGGAGAAAACACATGTTTTCCTATGGCTTTACTTCAAATAAAGTAATATAGTCCTGTAGGAGAGCAACACTCCAGAGAACCATATGGAATATATACACAGTACACAAGAACGTGCAGTACTAGCAGTAATATAGTCCTGTGGGAGAGCAACACTCCAGAGAACCATATGGAATATATACACAGTACACAAGAACATGTAGTACTAGCAGTAACAGAGCATGTAGTACTAGCAGTAACAGAACATGTAATACTAGCAGTAATATAACATGTAGTACTAGCAGTAACAGAACATGTAGTACTAGCAGTAATATAACATATAGTACTAGTAGTAACAGAACATGTAGTACTAGCAGTAATATAACATATAGTACTAGCAGAAACAGAACATGTAGCACTAGTAGTAAGAGAACATGTAGTACTAGTAGCAACATAACATATAGTACTAGTAGTAACAGACCATGTAGTACTAGTAGTAACAGAACATGTAGTACTAGTAGTAACATAACATGTAGTACTAGTAGTAACATAACATGTAGTACTAGCAGTAACAGAACATGTAGTACTAGTAGTAACAGAACATATAGTACTAGTAGTAACATAACATGTAGTACTAGTAGTAACAGACCATGTAGTACTAGTAGTAACAGAACATGTAGTACTAGTAGTAACATAACATGTAGTACTAGTAGTAACATAACATGTAGTACTAGCAGTAACATAACATATAGTACTAGTAGTAACATAACATATAGTACTAGTAGTAACATAACATGTAGAACTAGTAGTAAGATAACATGTAGTACTAGTAGTAATATAACATGTAGTACTAGTAGTAATATAACATATAGTACTAGTAGTAACATAACATATAGTACTAGTAGTAACAGAACACGCAGTACTAGTAGTAACATAACATATAGTACTAGTAGTAACAGAACATGCGGTACTAGTAGTAACATAACATATAGTACTAGTAGTAACAGAACATGTAGTACTAGCAGTAACAGACCATGTAGTACTAGCAGTAATATAACATATAGTACTAGTGGTAACATAACATGTAGTACTAGTAGTAACAGAACATGTAGTACTAGCAGTAATATAACATATAGTACTAGTAGTAACATAACATATAGTACTAGTAGTAACAGAACATGTAGTACTAGTAGTAACATAACATATAGTACTAGTAGTAACAGAACATGTAGTACTAGCAGTAACAGAACATATAGTACTAGTAGTAACAGAACATGCAGTACTAGTAGTAACATAACATATAGTACTAGTAGTAACATAACATATAGTACTAGTAGTAACATAACATATAGTACTAGTAGTAACATAACATGTAGTACTAGCAGTAATATAACATATAGTACTAGTAGTAACATAACATGCAGTACTAGTAGTAACAGAACATGTAGTACTAGCAGTAACATAACATGTAGTACTAGTAGTAACAGAACGTGCAGTACTAGTAGTAATATAACATATAGTACTAGTAGTAACAGAACATATAGTACTAGCAGTAACAGAACATATAGTACTAGTAGTAACAGAACATGCAGTACTAGTAGTAACATAACATGTAGTACTAGTAGTAACATAACATATAGTACTAGTAGTAACAGAACATGTAGTACTAGTAGTAACAGAACATATAGTACTAGTAGTAACAGAGCATGCAGTACTAGTAGTAACATAACATGTAGTACTAGTAGTAACATAACATATAGTACTAGTAGTAACAGAACATGTAGTACTAGTAGTAACATAACATGTAGTACTAGTAGTAACATAACATGTAGTACTAGTAGTAATATAACATGTAGTACTAGCAGTAACAGAACATGTAGTACTAGTGGTAACAGAACATATAGTACTAGTAGTAACAGAACATGCAGTACTAGTAGTAACATAACATGTAGTACTAGTAGTAACATAACATATAGTACTAGTAGTAACAGAACATGTAGTACTAGTAGTAACATAACATGTAGTACTAGTAGTAACATAACATGTAGTACTAGTAGTAATATAACATGTAGTACTAGTAGTAACATAACATGCAGTACTAGTAGTAACATAACATATAGTACTAGCAGTAATATAACATATAGTACTAGTAGTAACATAACATGCAGTACTAGTAGTAACAGAACATGTAGTACTAGTAGTAACAGAACATGTAGTACTAGTAGTAACATAACATGTAGTACTAGTAGTAACAGAACATGTAGTACTAGTAGTAACATAACAAATATTCTCCCCAACTGAATATTGGTTCAAGTTCAACATTCCAAGTCAATCAAATTGTTTACAGTTATCCAAAGTAGATGAAGAAATAGACAAACAACAGGGGACGTGTCAGAACATGTCTAAGGGAATATGGCTACAAGCAACGACAGCTCACGAGGGTAAAACCAGTAAATGTGACATCAAGACGGTAAATGTAGTCACTGTAACGCAGGACTGTGTATATGTAGTCACGGTAACGCGTGTGTCTGTGTGTGTGTGTGTGTGTGTGTTGTTCCTGGCGGTCCGATTATTTCCTCAGTTCCTGCGGAGGCCCCTCCCCTGAATGTAGTCCTCCAGACCCTGTAGCTCTACCATGGCCTTGTCCAGAGTCGCCCTCTCGGACAGCTCAACCACCTGCACAACCAGAGATGGAACAGACGAGATGGTGTTAGCTGGAGGAACCTGTCTGTGCTTCTGCTTCGCTCTTTGGGTTTAGGCTGGGTAACTATAGAGACCGTTAGGCTAGGTAACTGTAGAGACCGTTAGGCTGGGTAACTGTAGAGACCGTTAGGCTGGGTAACTGTAGAGACCGTTAGGCTGGGTAACTATAGAGACCGTTAGGCTGGGTAACTATAGAGACCTTTAGGTTTAGGCTGGGTAACTATGGAGACCTTTAGGTTTAGGCTGGGTAACTACAGAGACCTTTAGGTTTAGGCTGGGTAACTACAGATACCTTTAGGTTTAGGCTGGGTAACTATAGAGACCGTTAGGCTGGGTAACTGTAGAGACCGTTAGGCTGGGTAACTATAGAGACCGTTAGGCTGGGTAACTATAGAGACCTTTAGGTTTAGGCTGGGTAACTATGGAGACCTTTAGGTTTAGGCTGGGTAACTACAGAGACCTTTAGGTTTAGGCTGGGTAACTATAGAGACCTTTGGGTTTAGGCTGGGTAACTATAGAGACCGTTAGTTTTAGGCTGGGTAACTATAGAGACCTTTGGGTTTAGGCTGGGTAACTATAGAGACCTTTGGGTTTAGGCTGGGTAACTATAGAGACCGTTAGGTTTAGGCTGGGTAACTATAGAGACCTTTGGGTTTAGGCTGGGTAACTATAGAGACCTTTGGGTTTAGGCTGGGTAACTATAGAGACCGTTAGGTTTAGGCTGGGTAACTATAGAGACCTTTGGGTTTAGGCTGGGTAACTATAGAGACCGTTAGGTTTAGGCTGGGTAACTACAGAGACCTTTGGGTTTAGGCTGGGTAACTATAGAGACCGTTAGGCTGGGTAACTATAGAGACCTTTAGGCTGGGTAACTATAGAGACCTTTGGGTTTAGGCTGGGTAACTACAGAGACCTTTAGGTTTAGGCTGGGTAACTATAGAGACCGTTAGGCTGGGTAACTATAGAGACCTTTGGGTTTAGGCTGGGTAACTATAGAGACCGTTAGGCTGGGTAACTGTAGAGACCTTTGGGTTTAGGCTGGGTAACTACAGATACCTTTGGGTTTAGGCTGGGTAACTATAGAGACAGTTAGGCTGGGTAACTGTAGAGACCTTTGGGTTTAGGCTGGGTAACTACAGAGACCTTTAGGCTGGGAAACTACAGAGACCTTTGAGTTTAGGCTGGGAAACTACAGAGACCGTTAGGCTGGGTAACTATAGAGACCTTTGAGTTTAGGCTGGGTAACTACAGAGACCTTTGAGTTTAGGCTGGGTAACTGTAGAGACCTTTGGGTTTAGGCTGGGTAACTACAGAGACCTTTAGGCTGGGAAACTACAGAGACCTTTGAGTTTAGGCTGGGTAACTGTAGAGACCTTTGGGTTTAGGCTGGGTAACTACAGAGACCGTTAGGCTGGGAAACTACAGAGACCTTTGAGTTTAGGCTGGGTAACTATAGAGACCTTTAGGCTGGGAAACTACAGAGACCTTTGAGTTTAGGCTGGGTAACTATAGAGACCTTTGGGTTTAGGCTGGGAAACTACAGAGACCGTTAGGCTGGGTAACTACAGAGACCTTTGAGTTTAGGCTGGGTAACTACAGAGACCGTTAGGCTGGGTAACTATAGAGACCTTTGGGTTTAGGCTGGGTAACTACAGATACCTTTGGGTTTAGGCTGGGAAACTACAGAGACCTTTAGGCTGGGAAACTACAGAGACCTTTGAGTTTAGGCTGGGAAACTACAGAGACCGTTAGGCTGGGTAACTATAGAGACCTTTGGGTTTAGGCTGGGTAACTACAGATACCGTTAGGCTGGGAAACTACAGAGACCTTTGAGTTTAGGCTGGGTAACTGTAGAGACCTTTAGGTTTAGGCTGGGTAACTGTAGAGACCTTTAGGTTTAGGCTGGGTAACTGTAGAGACCTTTGGGTTTAGGCTGGGTAACTACAGAGACCTTTAGGCTGGGAAACTACAGAGACCTTTGAGTTTAGGCTGGGTAACTACAGAGACCTTTAGGCTGGGAAACTACAGAGACCGTTAGGCTGGGTAACTATAGAGACCTTTGGGTTTAGGCTGGGTAACTGTAGAGACCTTTGGGTTTAGGCTGGGAAAACTACAGAGACCTTTAGGCTGGGAAACTACAGAGACCTTTGAGTTTAGGCTGGGTAACTGTAGAGACCTTTAGGTTTAGGCTGGGTAACTGTAGAGACCTTTAGGTTTAGGCTGGGTAACTGTAGAGACCTTTGGGTTTAGGCTGGGTAACTACAGAGACCTTTAGGTTTAGGCTGGGTAACTGTCGAGACCTTTAGGTTTAGGCTGGGTAACTGTCGAGACCTTTAGGTTTAGGCTGGGTAACTACAGAGACCTTTAGGTTTAGGCTGGGTAACTGTCGAGACCTTTAGGTTTAGGCTGGGTAACTGTCGAGACCTTTAGGTTTAGGCTGGGTAACTACAGAGACCTTTAGGTTTAGGCTGGGTAACTACAGAGACCTTTAGGTTTAGGCTGGGTAACTGTCGAGACCTTTAGGTTTAGGCTTGGTAACTATAGAGACCTTTAGGTTTAGGCTGGGTAACTATAGAGACCTTTAGGTTTAGGCTTGGTAACTGTCGAGACCTTTGTGACAACAGTACTTCTGATGTAAAAAACAAAAGGGCCTTCTAAAATAAAAATGGATTGATTGAGGAACCTAGAAACAAGCTATTAAGGCCAGTCCATGACGCGTGCTTGCACAGTGTGTATCTGTAACACACAGTGATGTTCTCTGTAACCCATCTCGAGTGTTATTGATGTGTGATCACTGGTGATTAAGAGGTAACGTGGAACCACACCTTTTTACTGGCTGCCTTCAGTCTCTGCAGCTGCAGTATGGCTGCATCCTTCGACAGCAGCTCCAAATCTTCCTCTATCTTAGACTGGGGAAATAAAACACAATACGTTTAAATATATATATATATTAGGTTGTCGTTCATTACCTCATGCTGACGTGTCCCCGTGTGGTTGTTTAATTGCGGTTGAAGCTTGTTTTAACGTGCTTTTGTGTTTGATTGTCAGCGCCGTCCTGTGTTTACCTCATTCACTGGCTTCCCAGCAGCTTCCTGGTATAGCTTTTCACAGATCTTTACCTGCAATCAATCAATCAGCCAATCAAACAATCAGCCAATCAAACAATCAGCCAATCAAACAATCAGCCAATCAAACAATCGTATCTATTTAAAAAAAACACAAAAAACATGTACTTTGTCAGATGTTGTCATAAATTGCTTTGACAGATTTAGTGTGAGAGTCTTCTACACAGACACTAGCTGGGTTACAGAGCAGTGTAACATAATCCCTGAAACACAAAAAAAGGGCCACAGGAAATCCTGTCTGTGTTTGAGGCTCTACCGTCACAGAGAGACGGTTCACGCAATTCACATAGGAAGTGTCCCCAAAACAAATGGCACCCTATTTCATATATGGTGCACTACTTTTAACCAGAGCCCTATGGACCCTAGGGTGCCATTTGGGAGGCAGTTATAATGTTTGAGACACTTACTGGGTGAATGCATTCCTTCACTTCATCCAGCAGGCCCCCGAGGTCAGGATAATTTCTGTCTTGTCTCTGGAGAACTTCCCGATAAAAGTCAAGGATTGTGAGCAGGACACAGCCGTGGTACTGGACATGGGAGAGAACAGGAGAATGGACATTGTGTTTAGTAAATGTGCTGCCGAGGTCGAGCACGATGGACATGGTGCCGATGGAACTTCTTCATTGCACTCATTCGTCTCAGACTCATGCAGGATCCCAGAGCGCCAACAGATCAATCAATCAAATGTATTTTTTATAAAGCCCTTTTCACATCAGTCGATGTCACACAAAGTGCTTTACAGAAACCCGGTGTAAAACCCCGATGAGCAAGCTATGCAGAGGCAAAAGCACAGTGGCAAAAGTCCCTACAAGTCAGGAACCTAGAGAAGAACCAGGCTTTGAGGGGTGGCCTGTCCCCTTCTGGCTGTACCAGGTAGAAATGAGAAACCTAAAGAGGAGCCAGGCTCTGAGGGGTGGCCTGTCCTCTTCTGGCTGTACCAGGTGGAGATTATAAACCTAGAGAGAGGAACCAGGCTCTGAGGGGTGGCCTGTCTTCTTCTGTGTTAGTCCTTACCTTCTTGTGCTTCTTGATCTTGTCAAAGGTGACTGTCTTTAACAGGATCCTGTCATCATGAGACGTGTTTGTCTGGCTGTACCAGGTGGAGATTATAAACCTAGAGAGGAACCAGGCTCTGAGGGGTGGCCTGTCTTCTTCTGTGTCAGTCCTTACCTTCTTGTGCTTCTTGATCTTGTCAAAGGTGACTGTCTTTAACAGGATCCTGTCATCATGAGACGTGTTTGTCTAGTGAAGGAAACAACAGGTACAGTATGTCAATCCACTATACAGACTCATTCACACATGACCCATCAAAATATAATCTATCTCTGTTTAGCCATTGGGAGTGTAATGACCCATCAAAATATGATCTATCTCTGGTTAGCCATTGAGAGTGCAATGACCCATCAAAATATGATCTATCTCTGGTTAGCCATTGAGAGTGCAATGACCCATCAAAAATAGAATATATCTCTGGTAAACCATTGGGAGTGTAATGACCCATCAAAAATAGAATCTATCTCTGGTAAACCATTGGGAAGGGTACCCATGATTTTACCACTCAAAAAGCAAAAGCATTGTGACATAAACAACAACAACAACAATAAACACATAAACAAACGTACAGTCAATAACACAATAGAAAGATCTGTGTACAGTGTGTGTAAATGAAGTAAGGTAAGGTAAGGCAATAAATAGGCCAATAGTGGTTAAATAAATTACAATTTAGCAATTAACACTGGAGTGATACAGCATATGCGCAGTTAAGGATGTGCAAGTAGGAATACTGGTGTGCAAAAGAGCAGAAAAACAAAAAACACAATGGGGATGAGGTAGGTAGTTGGTTGTAAGGGCTATTTACAGATGGGCTGTGTACAGCTGCAGCGATCGGTAAGCTGCTCTGACAGCTGACGTTTAAAGTTAGTGAGGGAGATATAAGTCTCCAACTTCAGTGATTTTTCCAATTCGTTCCAGTCATTGGAAGCCGAGAACTGGAAGGAAAGGCGGCCAAAAGAGGTGTTGGCTTTGGGGATGACCAGTGCAATATACAGTGCCTTGCGAAAGTATTCGGCCCCCTTGAACTTTGCGACCTTTTGCCACATTTCAGGCTTCAAGCATAAAGATATAAAACTGTATTTTTTTGTGAAGAATCAACAACAAGTGGGACACAATCATGAAGTGGAACGACATTTATTGGATATTTCAAACTTTTTTAACAAATCAAAAACTGAAAAATTGGGAGTGCAAAATTATTCAGCCCCTTTACTTTCAGTGCAGCAAACTCTCTCCAGAAGTTCAGTGAGGATCTCTGAATGATCCAATGTTGACCTAAATGACTAATGATGATAAATACAATCCACCTGTGTGTAATCAAGTCTCTGTATGAATGCACCTGCACTGTGATAGTCTCAGAGGTCCGTTAAAAGTGCAGAGAGCATCATGAAGAACAAGGAACACACCAGGCAGGTCCGAGATACTGTTGTGAAGAAGTTTAAAGCCGGATTTGGATACAAAAAGATTTCCCAAGCTTTAAACATCCCAAGGAGCACTGTGCAAGCGATAATATTGAAATGGAAGGAGTATCAGACCACTGCAAATCTACCAAGACCTGGCCGTCCCTCTAAACTTTCAGCTCATACAAGGAGAAGACTGATCAGAGATGCAGCCAAGAGGCCCATGATCACTCTGGATGAACTGCAGAGATCTACAGCTGAGGTGGGAGACTCTGTCCATAGGACAACAATCAAGTCGTATATTGCACAAATCTGGCCTTTATGGAAGAGTGGCAAGAAGAAAGCCATTTCTTAAAGATATCCATAAAAAGTGTAGTTTAAAGTTTTCCACACGCCACCTGGGAGACACACCAAACATGTGGAAGAAGGGGCTCTGGTCAGATGAAACCAAAATTGAACTTTTTGGCAACAATGCAAAACGTTATGTTTGGCGTAAAAGCAACACAGCTGAACACACCATCCCCACTGTCAAACATGGTGGTGGCAGCATCATGGTTTGGGCCTGCTTTTCTTCAGCAGGGACAGGGAAGATGGTTAAAATTTATGGGAAGATGGATGGAGCCAAATACAGGACCATTCTGGAAGAAAACCTGATGGAGTCTGCAAAAGACCTGAGACTGGGACGGAGATTTGTCTTCCAACAAGACAATGATCCAAAACATAAAGCAAAATCTACAATGGAATGGTTAGAATGTGTTAGAATGGCCAAGTCAAAGTCCAGACCTGAATCCAATCAAGAATCTGTGGAAAGAACTGAAAACTGCTGTTCACAAATGCTCTCCATCCAACCTCACTGAGCTCGAGCTGTTTTGCAAGGAGGAATGGGAAAAAATTTCAGTCTCTCGATGTGCAAAACTGAAAGAGACATACCCCAAGCGACTTACAGCTGTAATCGCAGCAAAAGGTGGCGCTACAAAGTATTAACTTAATAATAATTTTGCACGCCCAATTTTTCAGTTTTTGATTTGTTAAAAAAGTTTGAAATATCCAATAAATGTCGTTCCACTTCATGATTGTGTCCCACTTGTTGTTGATTCTTCACAAAAAAATACAGTTTTATATCTTTATGTTTGAAGCCTGAAATGTGGCAAAAGGTAGCAAAGTTCAAGGGGGCCGAATACTTTCGCAAGGCACTGTACCTGCTGGAGCGCGTGCTACGGGTGGGTGTTGCTATGGTGACCAGTGAGCTGAGATAAGGCGGAGCTTTACCTAGCAAAGACCAACGAGAGCATACAGGTCGCAGTGGTAGGTAGTATATGGGGCTTTGGTGACAAAACGGATGGCACTGTGATAGAATGCATCAAAATGGCTAAGCAGAGTGTTGGAGACTATTTTGAAAATGACATCACCGAAGTCAAGGATCGGTAGGATAGTCAGTTTTACGAGGGTATGTTTGGCAGCATGAGTGAAGGAGGCTTTGTTTGCGAAATAGGAAGCCGATTCTAGATTTAACTTTGGATTGGAGATGCTTAATGTGAGTCTGGATGGAGAGTTTACAGTCTAGCCAGACACCTAGGTATTTGTAGTTGTCCACATATTCTAAGTCAGAACCGTCCAGAGTAGTGATGCTAGACGGGCAGGTGGGTGTGGGCAGCGATCGGTTGAAGAGCATACATTTCGTTTTACTAGCATTTAAGAGCAGTTGGAGGCCATGGAAGGAGAGTTGTATGGCATTGAAGCTCGTTTTTAGGTTTGTTAGCACAGTGTCCAAAGAAGGGCCAGATGTGTATGGAATGGTGTCGTCTGCGTAGAGGTGGATCAAAGAATCACCCGCACCAAGAGCAACATCATTGATATATACAGAGAAAAGAGTCGGCCCGAGAATTGAACCCTGTGGCACCCCCATAGAGACTGCCAGAGACAACAGGCCCTCCGATTTGACACATTGAACTCTGTCTGCGAAGTAGTTGGTGAACCAGGCGAGGCAATCATTAGAGAAACCAAGGCTGTTCAGTCTGCCGATAAGAATACGGTGATTGACAGAGTCGAAAGCCTTGGCCAGGTCGATGAAGACGGCTGCACAGTTCCTGTCTTTTATCTATGGCGGTTATGATATCGTTTAGAGCCTTGAGCGTGGCTGAGGTGCACCCGTGACCAGCTCGGAAACCAGATTGCATAGCGGAGAAGGTACGGTGGGATTGGAAATGGTCAGTGATCTGTTTGTTGACTTGGCTTTCGAAGACTTTAGAAAGGCAGGGCAGGATGGAAAGGTAAAAGCTCTAACTGTTTGGGCACCTGGATAGCATGACAGAACTCTGCAGGTTATCTCTACAGTAGATTGCAATGCCACCCCCTTCAGCAGTTCTGTCTTGACAGAAAATGTTGTAGTTGGGGATGGAATCCTACATTGTCTTTGGGGGAGAGTTCCTGATGTACAGTATACTGTATATATAGATATATATACAGTAGTGTACTGATGAAGACAGTATATATAGAGAGATATACAGTAGTTTGCTGATGAAGACAGTATATATAGAGAGATATACAGTCGTCTACTGATGAAGACAGTATATATATAGAGAGATATACAGTAGTCTACTGATGAAGACAGTATATATATAGAGAGATATACAGTAGTCTACTGATGAAGTCAGTATATATAGAGATATACTACAGTAGTCTACTGATGAAGTCAGTATATATAGAGAGATATACAGTAGTCTACTGATGAAGACAGTATATATAGAGATATACTACAGTAGTCTACTGATGAAGACAGTATATATAGAGAGAGATATACAGTAGTTTACTGATGAAGACAGTATATATAGAGAGATATACAGTAGTCTGCTGATGAAGACAGTATACAGTTGGCAGGTCAATTAGGACATCTACTTTGTGCACGACACAAGTAATTTTTCCAACAATTGTTAACAGACAGATTATTTCACTTATGATTCACTGTATCACAATTCCAGTGGGTCATACACTAAGTTGACTGTGCCCTTAAACAGCTTGGAAAATTCCAGAAAATGATGTCATGGCTGTAGAAAAAATAGAACTGTTTGGCCATAATGACCATCGTTATGTTTGGAGGAAAAAGGGGGAGGCTTGCAAGCCGAAGAACACCATCCCAACCGTGAAGCACGGGGGTGGCAGCATCATGTTGTGGAGGGGCTTTGCTGCAGGAGAGACTGGTGCACTTCACAAAATAGATGGCATCATGAGGCGGAAAAATTATGTGGATATATTGAAGCAACATCTCAAGACATCAGTCAGGAAGTTAAAGCGTGGTTGCAAATGGGTCTTCCAAATGGACAATGACCCCAAGCATACTTCCAAAGTTGTGGCAAAATGGCTTAAGGACAACAAAGTCAAGTTATTGGAGTGGCCATCACAAAGCCCTGACCTCAATCCTATAGAACATATGTGGACAGAACTGAAAAAGCATGTCGAGCAAGGAGACCTACAAACCTGACTCAGTTACACCAGCTCTGTCAGGAGGAATGGGGCCAATATTCACCCAACTTATTGTGGGAAGCTTGTTGAAGGCTACCCAAAATGTTTGACCCAAGTTAAACAATTTAAAGGCAATGCTACAATATACTAATTGAGTGTATGTAAACTTCTGACCCACTGGGAATGTGATGAAATAAATAAAAGCTGAAATAAATAATTCTCTCTACTATTATTCTGACATTTCACATTCTTAAAATAAAGTGGTGATCCTAACTGACCTAAGACAGGACATTTTTACACAGATTAAATGTCAGGAATTGTGAAAAACTGATTTTAAATGTATTTGGCTAAAGTGTATGTAAACTTCCCACTTCAACTGACAGTATATGTAGTTTTCTAATGAAGACAGTATATAGAGAGAGATATACAGTAGTCTACTGATGAAGACAGTGTAAATATAGAGATATACAGTAATCTACTGATGAAGACAGTATATATAGAGATATACAGTAGTTTACTGATGAAGACAGTATATATAGAGATATACAGTAATCTACTGATGAAGACAGTATATATAGAGATATACAGTAGTCTACTGATGAAGACTACTGATGAAGACAGTATATATAGAGATATACAGTAGTTTACTGATGAAGACAGTATATATAGAGATATACAGTAATCTACTGATGAAGACAGTATATATAGAGATATACAGTAGTCTACTGATGAAGACTACTGATGAAGACAGTATATATAGAGATATACAGTAGTTTACTGATGAAGACAGTATATATAGAGATATACAGTAGTTTACTGATGAAGACAATATATATAGAGAGAGATATACAGTAGTCTACTGATGAAGACAGTATATATAGAGATATACAGTAGTCTACTGATGAAGACAGTATATATATAGAGATAAACAGTAGTCTACTGATGAAGACAATATATATAGAGAGAGAGATATACAGTAGTCTACTGATGAAGACAATATATATAGAGAGAGATATACAGTAGTCTACTGATGAAGACAGTATATATATAGAGATAAACAGTAGTCTACTGATGAAGACAATATATATATATAGAGAGATATACAGTATATATATAGAGATATACAGTAGTCTACTGATGAAGACAGTATATATATAGAGATATACAGTAGTCTACTGATGAAGACAGTATATATATATAGAGATATACAGTAGTCTACTGATGAAGACAGTATATATATATAGAGATATACAGTAGTCTACTGATGAAGACAGTATATATATAGAGATATACAGTAGTCTACTGATGAAGACAGTATATATATAGAGATATACAGTAGTCTACTGATGAAGACAGTATATATAGAGATATATACAGTAGTCTACTGATGAAGACAGTATATATAGAGATATATACAGTAGTCTACTGATGAAGACAGTATATATATAGAGATATACAGCAGTCTACTGATGAAGACAGTATGTGTAACTACAGTTGGTCAGTACTTACGAAGTCTTTCTGGACTTCCTGGATCAGCTCCTGCAGTTTGGCCAGGTCCACACAGTGAGAGAACCTGTTCTTCCCACACACCCTGGACCGGGCTCTGGACCGGGCCTCCCTCTGGACCCGGGAAGTAGCACAGTCCTGACCCATAACAGCCAGAAGGAGAACCAGCAGCAGAGAGAACGGGACCACACTGGACAAACTGGGCATATTTATACTGGATCAACTGGTGCCTGCTTCGACTGGTTCAACTTGTGCCTGCTTCGACTGGATCAACTGGTGCCTGCTTCGATTGGATCAACTGGTGCCTGCTTCGACTGGGTCAACTGCTCACCTTGTCTCTATCTGAATCACCTGGTCACCTGGTTCGTTCAATTTCTGTTTGAATCACCTGATTCAAATGACCTGCCAAATATCTGACCTATAGCACATACAGGATCTGATTCACTGAATCTCTGAATCACTGATGTACAATCGACTCACTGAGTTTCCTACTCTACTAACTGACTGATTGAAAGACTGACTGAGCAAATGATTCCCTTCTTCTTCCCGTCCTCTCAGCAGGTGAGTCAGTCAGGTCTGCTCTGTTCTCCGCAGGTGAAATCTCTGTGGGTCTGGCATTCCTCTCTACAGTCACTACTAACCTTTATACGCTGCCATAGCTCCTCCTGATGATGTAACATTACACACACACACACAAACACACCTAAACGTGCACACATCTCCCTCCCTCCCTCCCTCCCTCCCTCCCTCCCTCTTTCACTGCATGTTGTCATTCTGCTCTCTGGAATGTGCAACCTGACAACAGAATGGTTGGTGTCCCGTTGAAACCTGAGGTGGGCAGATATTCTATCCCTTTGTTCATTCCTGTGGATCCACTCTGGTGTCCGGGTCCTGAGAAGCTGTACTCTGTACAGTGCAGGACAAAACACCAAACAACTACATTGCGCATCATAACAGACAGTGTATGTACGTTTATCATGTCTTCACGTATCAGGGTTGCAGTTACAACGTGAAACAAGCGAAAGGTGTGTGTGGACTCGGGGACGATTTAACCAGGTCATGACATTTGAAGGCGTTTGCTTTGAATACGGCGTCCTAGATTCTATTTGCTGATGAAACCACAAGTAACGTGCTTTTCTTCAACAAATAGTTGTAATGAAACAAGAATGTAGTTGCACAATCAGCTCACACCCAGAACTGTTTACAATGCAAACACCTGAATTAAATATCACTGCCAAATATTGATTGTTTGATAATTGATTGTGGATATTGTGGTGTGGAGAACGATTAGATCTAACTCGTTAAGATGTTTAGATGTTGGTGGCCTGCTCTGCCTGTTCAGTCTCAGAGACAGAGACAGTGATGTTGGTGGCCTGCTCTGCCTGTTCAGCCTCAGAGACAGTGATGTTGGTAGCCTGCTCGGCCTGTTCAGCCTCAGAGACAGAGACATTGATGTTGGTGGCCTGCACGGCTGGCTCAGCCTCAGAGACAGAGACAGTGATGTTGGTGGCCTGCTCGGCCTGTTCAGCCTCAGAGACAGAGACAGTGATGTTGGTGGCCTGCTCTGCCTGCTCAGCCTCAGAGACAGAGACAGTGATGTTGGTGGCCTGCTCAGCCTGTTCAGCCTCAGAGACAGAGACAGAGACAGTGATGTTGGTGGCCTGCTCTGCCTGTTCAGCCTCAGAGACAGAGACAGAGATGTTGGTGGCCTGCTCTGCCTGTTCAGCTTCAGAGACAGAGACAGTGATGTTGGTGGCCTGCTCGGCCTGTTCAGCCTCAGAGACAGAGACAGTGATGTTGGTGGCCTGCTCGGCCTGCTCAGCCTCAGAGACAGAGACAGAGATGTTGGTGGCCTGCTCGGCCTGCTCAGCCTCAGAGACAGAGACAGTGATGTTGGTGGCCTGCACGGCCTGCTCAGCCTCAGAGACAGAGACAGTGATGTTGGTGGCCTGCTCGTCCTGCTCAGCCTCAGAGACAGAGACAGTGATGTTGGTGGCCTGCTCAGCCTGTTCAGCCTCAGAGACAGAGACAGAGATGTTGGTGGCCTGCTCGGCCTGCTCAGCCTCAGAGACAGAGACAGAGATGTTGGTGGCCTGCTCAGCCTGTTCAGCCTCAGAGACAGAGACAGTGATGTTGGTGGCCTGCTCGGCCTGTTCAGCCTCAGAGACAGAGACAGTGATGTTGGTGGCCTGCTCAGCCTGTTCAGCCTCAGAGACAGAGACAGTGATGTTGGTGGCCTGCTCGGCCTGTTCAGCCTCAGAGACAGAGACAGCGATGACTCGGTCATAACGTCAGCCGGGTTTTAAAGCAGTGCTGGTGTAGCAGAAAGATGTTGTGGTAACAAGGTGTGGGGTTGTGGACCCGTAGTCTACTTTCCTATGAGAATGAAGTGTGTGTGTGTGTTGGGGGGCTTTTAGAGTGATTCACATGCGTCAGTCAGTCGGCCTCATTTCAATGTTCCTATGCAGCCACATAGCTGCCCACTTCTGAGTTGGCAAATACTCTGACAACAGGTAGTTGTTGGCATTATGGACTTGTTGTTGTCTCTAAAGTAGACCAGGGTTGTTGTTGTCTCTAAAGTAGACCAGGGTTGTTGTTGTCTCTAAAGTAGACCAGGTTGTTGTTGTCTCTAAAGTAGACCAGGTTGTTGTTCTCTAAAGTAGACCAGGTTGTTGTTGGCTCTAAGTAGACCAGGTTGTTGTTGTCTCTAAGTAGACCAGGTTGTTGTTGGCTCTAAGTAGACCAGGTTGTTGTTGGCTCTAAAGTAGACCAGGTTGTTATTGGCTCTAAAGTAGACCAGGTTGTTGTTGGCTCTAAAGTAGACCAGGGATTTTGTTGGCATTATGGACTTGTTGTTGTCTTTAAAGTAGACCAGGTTGATGTTGGCTCTAAGTAGACCAGGTTGTTGTTGGCTCTAAAGTAGACCAGGTTGTTGTTGGCTCTAAAGTAGACCAGGGTTGTTGTTGGCTCTAAAGTAGACCAGGGTTGTTGTTGTCTCTAAAGTAGACCAGGTTGTTGTTGGCTCTAAAGTAGACCAGGTTGTTGTTGGCCCTAAAGTAGACCAGGTTGTTGTTGTCTCTAAGTAGACCAGGTTGTTGTTGTCTCTAAAGTAGACCAGGTTGTTGTTGTCTCTAAAGTAGACCAGGTTGTTGTTGTCTCTAAGTAGACCAGGTTGTTGTTGTCTCTAAAGTAGACCAGGTTGTTGTTGGCTCTAAGTAGACCAGGTTGATGTTGTCTCTAAGTAGACCAGGTTGTTGTTGTCTCTAAAGTAGACCAGGTTGTTGTTGTCTCTAAAGTAGACCAGGTTGTTGTTGGCTCTAAGTAGACCAGGTTGATGTTGTCTCTAAGTAGACCAGGTTGTTGTTGTCATTATGGACTTGTTGTTGTCTCTAAAGTAGGCCAGGTTGTTGTTGTCATTATGGACTTGTTGTTGTCTCTAAAGTAGACCAGGTTGTTGTTGGCTCTAAAGTAGACCAGGTTGTTGTTGTCTCTAAGTAGACCAGGTTGTTGTTGTCTCTAAGTAGACCAGGTTGTTGTTGTCTCTAAAGTAGACCAGGTTGTTGTTGTCTCTAAAGTAGACCAGGTTGTTGTTGTCTCTAAAGTAGACCAGGTTGTTGTTGGCCCTAAAGTAGACCAGGTTGTTGTTGTCTCTAAAGTAGACCAGGTTGTTGTTGTCTCTAAAGTAGACCAGGTTGTTGTTGTCTCTAAAGTAGACCAGGTTGTTGTTGGCTCTAAAGTAGACCAGGTTGTTGTTGGCCCTAAAGTAGACCAGGTTGTTGTTGTCTCTAAAGTAGACCAGGTTGTTGTTGTCTCTAAAGTAGACCAGGTTGTTGTTGTCTCTAAAGAAGACCAGGTTGTTGTTGTCTCTAAAGTAGACCAGGTTGTTGTTGTCTCTAAAGTAGACCAGGTTGTTGTTGGCTCTAAAGTAGACCAGGTTGTTGTTGGCCCTAAAGTAGACCAGGTTGTTGTTGTCTCTAAAGTAGACCAGGTTGTTGTTGTCTCTAAAGTAGACCAGGTTGTTGTTGTCTCTAAAGAAGACCAGGTTGTTGTTGGCTCTAAAGTAGAGCAGGTTGTTGTTGGCTCTAAAGAAGACCAGGTTGATGTTGGCATTATGAACTTGTTGAACTCTGAAGTAGACCATTGGAATGGCTTCTAGTGCTGTTGTCCTGGCCACGTTACCATAAGGAAGTTCCAATCAACTGATCAACACACAACATTCTGATTTGAATAGTTGATATCTGTTATGTAATCCTAATAAGGGCCTAAAACCTGTTGTTAAACATGTAGGAAGTCACAGCGTGTGTTCTGATTGGCTGTTAAAGTGTAGGCCAAAAGCACCGTACTCTTTTTATTTTTTTAACCAAGCATGTCAGTTAAGAACAAATTCCTACTTACAATGAGGGTCTACCCAGGCCAAACCTGGACGACGCTGGGCCAATTGTGCTCCGTCCTTTTGGGACTCACAGGAACAGCCAGTTGTGATACAGCCTGGAATCGAACCAGGGTCTGTAATGACATCACAAGCTCTGAGATGCAGTGCCTTAGACCTCTGCACCACTCGGTAGACCAGACTGGACTATTCCTTCCTGTATTAAATACCTTTATATTGTCTAGTGTATTATATACCTTTATATTGTCTGGTGTATTATATACCTTTACATTGTCTAGTGTATTATATACCTTTATATTGTCTAGTGTATTATATACCTTTATATTGTCTGATGTATTATATACCTTTATATTGTCTAGTGTATTATATACCTTTATATTGTCTGGTGTATTATATACCTTTATATTGTCTAGTGTATTATATACCTTTATATTGTCCTTATTATGTATTATATACCTTTATATTGTCTGGTGTATTATATACCTTTATATTGTCTAGTGTACTATATACCTTTATATTGTCTAGTCTATTATATACCTTTATATTGTATAGTGTATTACATACCTTTATATTGTCTTTATGATATATTATATACCTTTATATTGTCTAGTGTATTATATACCTTCATATTGTCTAGTGTATTATATACCTTTATATTGTCTAGTGTATTATATACCTTTATATTGTCTAGTGTATTATATATCTTTATATTGTCTGGTGTATTATATACCTTTATATTGTCTAGTGTATTATATACCTTTATATTGTCTAGTGTATTATATACCTTTATATTGTCTAGTGTAGTATATACCTTTATATTGTCTAGTGTATTATATACCTTTATATTGTCTAGTGTATTATATATCTTTATATTGTCTAGTGTATTATATACCTTTATATTGTCTGGTGTATTATATACCTTTATATTGTCTATTGTATTATATACCTTTATATTGTCTAGTGTATTATATACCTTTATATTGTCTAGTGTATTATATACCTTTATATTGTCTAGTGTATTATATACCTTTATATTGTCTTTATGATATATTATATACCTTTATATTGTCTAGTGTATTATATACCTTTATATTGTCTTTATGATATATTATATACCTTTATATTGTCTAGTGTATTAAATACCTTTATATTGTCTTTATGATATATTATATACCTTTATATTGTCTAGTGTATTATATACATTTATATTGTCTTTATGATGTATTATATACCTTTATATTGTCTAGTGTATTATATACCTTTATATTGTCTAGTGTATTATATACCTTTATATTGTCTTTATGATGTATTATATACCTTTATATTGTCTGGTGTATTATATACCTTTATATTGTCTAGTGTATTATATACCTTTATATTGTATAGTGTATTTTATACCTTTATATTGTCTGGTTTATTATATACCTTTATATTGTCTAGTGTATTATATACCTTTATATTGTCCTTATTATGTATTATATACCTTTATATTGTCTGGTGTATTATATACCTTTATATTGTCTTTATGATATAGTATATACCTGTATATTGTCTAGTCTATTATATACCTTTATATTGTCTAGTGTATTATATACCTTTATATTGTCTAGTGTATTATATACCTTTATATTGTCTAGTGTATTATATACCTTTATATTGTCTAGTGTATTATATATCTTTATATTGTCTAGTGTATTATATACCTTTATATTGTCTAGTGTATTAAATACCTTTATATTGTCTTTATGATATATTATATACCTTTATATTGTCTAGTGTATTATATACCTTTATATTGTCTTTATGATATATTATATACCTTTATATTGTCTAGTGTATTATATACATTTATATTGTCTTTATGATATATTATATACCTTTATATTGTCTAGTGTATTATATACCTTCATATTGTATAGTGTATTATATACCTTTCTATTGTCTTTATGATGTATTATATACCTTTATATTGTCTGGTGTATTATATACCTTTATATTGTCTGGTGTATTATATACCTTTATATTGTCTAGTGTATTATATACCTTTATATTGTCTAGTGTATTATATACCTTTATATTTTCTAGTGTATTATATACCTTTATATTGTCTAGTGTATTATATATCTTTATATTGTCTGGTGTATTATATACCTTTATATTGTCTGGTGTATTATATACCTTTATATTGTCTAGTGTATTATATACCTTTATATTGTCTAGTGTATTATATACCTTTATATTGTCTAGTGTATTATATATCTTTATATTGTCTAGTGTATTATATACCTTTATATTGTATAGTGTATTATATACCTTTATATTGTCTAGTGTATTATATACCTTTATATTGTCTAGTCTATTATATACCTTTATATTGTCTGGTGTATTATATACCTTTATATTGTCTAGTGTATTATATACCTTTATATTGTCCTTATTATGTATTAAATACCTTTATATTGTCTGGTGTATTATATACCTTTATATTGTCTTTATGATATATTATATACCTTTATATTGTCTAGTCTATTATATACCTTTATATTGTCTAGTGTATTATATACCTTTATATTGTCTAGTGTAATATATACCTTTATATTGTCTAGTGTATTATATACCTTTATATTGTCTAGTGTATTATATATATTTATATTGTCTGATGTATTATATACCTTTATATTGTCTAGTGTATTATATATCTTTATATTGTCTAGTGTATTATATACCTTTATATTTTCTAGTGTATTATATACCTTTATATTGTCTGATGTATTATATACCTTTATATTGTCTAGTGTATTATATACCTTTATATTGTCTAGTGTATTATATACCTTTATTTTGTCTAGTGTATTATATACCTTTATATTGTCTAGTGTATTATATATCTTTATATTGTCTAGTGTATTATATACCTTTATATTGTCTAGTGTATTATATACCTTTATATTGTCTAGTGTATTATATACCTTTATATTGTCTAGTGTATTATATATATTTATATTGTCTGATGTATTATATACCTTTATATTGTCTAGTGTATTATATATCTTTATATTGTCTAGTGTATTATATACCTTTATATTTTCTAGTGTATTATATACCTTTATATTGTCTGATGTATTATATACCTTTATATTGTCTAGTGTATTATATACCTTTATATTGTCTAGTGTATTATATACCTTTATTTTGTCTAGTGTATTATATACCTTTATATTGTCTAGTGTATTATATACCTTTATATTGTCTAGTGTATTATATACCTTTATATTGTATAGTGTATTATATACCTTTATATTGTCTTTATGATATATTATATACCTTTATATTGTCTAGTGTATTATATACCTTTATATTGTCTTTATGATATATTATATACCTTTATATTGTCTAGTGTATTATATACCTTTATATTGTCTTTATGATATATTATATACCTTTATATTGTATAGTGTATTATATACCTTTATATTGTCTTTATGATATATTATATACCTTTATATTGTCTAGTGTATTATATACCTTTATATTGTCTAGTGTATTATATACCTTTATATTGTCTAGTGTATTATATACCTTTATATTGTCTAGTGTATTATATACCTTTATATTGTCTAGTGTATTATATACCTTTATATTGTATAGTGTATTATATACCTTTATATTGTCTAGTGTATTATATACCTTTATATTGTCCTTATTATGTATTATATACCTTTATATTGTCTGGTGTATTATATACCTTTATATTGTCTAGTGTATTATATACCTTTATATTGTCTAGTGTATTATATACCTTTATATTGTCTAGTGTATTATATATCTTTATATTGTCTAGTGTATTATATACCTTTATATTTTCTAGTGTATTATATACCTTTATATTGTCTGATGTATTATATACCTTTATATTGTCTAGTGTATTATATACCTTTATATTGTCTAGTGTATTATATACCTTTATTTTGTCTAGTGTATTATATACCTTTATATTGTCTAGTGTATTATATATCTTTATATTGTCTAGTGTATTATATACCTTTATATTGTCTAGTGTATTATATACCTTTATATTGTCTAGTGTATTATATACCTTTATATTGTCTAGTGTATTATATATATTTATATTGTCTGATGTATTATATACCTTTATATTGTCTAGTGTATTATATATCTTTATATTGTCTAGTGTATTATATACCTTTATATTTTCTAGTGTATTATATACCTTTATATTGTCTGATGTATTATATACCTTTATATTGTCTAGTGTATTATATACCTTTATATTTTCTAGTGTATTATATACCTTTATATTGTCTGATATATTATATATCTTTATATTGTCTTTATAATGTAATATACATCTTTATATTGTCTTTATAATGTATTTTATAGATATATATTGGCTCGGGCTTAAAGCAGTGCTGGTGTAGCAGGAAGATGTGGTGGTAACAACCTGTATGGTGGTTTTATTGTTGCTATACAGCCACATAGCTGCCCACTTCTGATTTGGCAAATACTCTGACAACAGGTTGTTGTTGGCATTATGGACTTGTTTTTGGCTCAGAAGTAGACCATTGGAATGGCTTCTAGTGCTGTTGTCATGGCCACGTTACCGTGAGGAAGTTCCAATCAACTGATCAACACACAACGTTCTGATTTGGTTTGTTGATATCTGTTATGTAATCCTAATAAGGGCCTAAAACCTGTTGTTAAACATGTAGGAAGTCACAGCGTGTGTTCTGATTGGCTGTTAAAGTGTAGTCCAAAAGCACCGTACTCTTTTTATTTTTTTTAACCAAGCATGTCAGTTAAGAACAAATTCCTACTTACAATGAGGGTCTACCCAGGCCAAACCCGGACGACGCTGGGCCAATTGTGCTCCGTCCTTTTGGGACTCACAGGAACAGCCAGTTGTGATACAGCCTGGAATCGAACCAGGGTCTGTAATGACATCACAAGCTCTGAGATGCAGTGCCTTAGACCTCTGCACCACTCGGTAGCCACATAGACGAGACTGGACTATTCCTTCCTGTATTAAATACCTTTACATTGTCTAGTGTATTATATACCTTTATATTGTCTAGTGTATTATATACCTTTACATTGTCTAGTGTATTATATACCTTTACATTGTCTGATGTATTATATACCTTTATATTGTCTGGTGTATTATATACCTTTACATTGTCTAGTGTATTATATACCTTTATATTGTCTGGTGTATTATATACCTTTATATTGTCTGGTGTATTATATACCTTTACATTGTCTAGTGTATTATATACCTTTATATTGTCTAGTGTATTATATACCTTTATATTGTCTAGTCTATTATATACCTTTATATTGTATAGTGTATTATATACCTTTATATTGTCTGGTGTATTATATACCTTTATATTGTCTAGTGTATTATATACCTTTATATTGTCTAGTCTATTATATACCTTTATATTGTATAGTGTATTATATACCTTTATATTGTCTTTATGATGTATTATATACCTTTATATTGTCTAGTGTATTATATACCTTTATATTGTCCTTATTATGTATTATATACCTTTATATTGTCTGGTGTATTATATACCTTTATATTGTCTAGTGTATTATATACCTTTATATTGTCTGATGTATTATATACCTTTATATTGTCTAGTCTATTATATACCTTTATATTGTATAGTGTATTATATACCTTTATATTGTCTTTATGATGTATTATATACCTTTATATTGTCTAGTGTAAAATATACCTTTATATTGTCTAGTGTATTATATATCTTTATATTGTCTAGTGTATTATATACCTTTATATTGAATAGTGTATTATATACCTTTATATTGTCTAGTGTATTATATATCTTTATATTGTCTGGTGTATTATATACCTTTATATTGTCTAGTGTATTATATACCTTTATATTGTCTAGTGTATTATATATCTTTATATTGTCTAGTGTATTATATACCTTTATATTGTCTAGTGTATTATATATCTTTATATTGTCTAGTGTATTATATACCTTTATATTGTCTAGTGTATTAAATACCTTTATATTGTCTTTATGATATATTATATACCTTTATATTGTATAGTGTATTATATACCTTTATATTGTCTGGTGTATTATATACCTTTATATTGTCTTTATGATATATTATATACCTTTATATTGTATAGTGTATTATATACCTTTATATTGTCTAGTGTATTATATACCTTTATATTGTCTAGTGTATTATATACCTTTATATTGTCTGGTGTAATATATACCTTTATATTGTCTAGTGTATTATATACCTTTATATTGTCTGTTGTAATATATACCTTTATATTGTCTAGTGTATTATATACCTTTATATTGTCTGGTGTATTATATACCTTTATATTGTCTAGTGTATTATATACCTTTATATTGTCTAGTGTATTATATACCTTTATATTGTCTAGTGTATTATATAGCTTTATATTGTCTGATGTATTATATACCTTTATATTGTCTAGTGTATTATATACCTTTATATTGTCTAGTGTATTATATACCTTTATATTGTCTAGTGTATTATATACCTTTATATTGTCTGATGTATTATATATCTTTATATTGTCTTTATGATGTATTATATACCTTTATATTGTCTAGTGTATTATATACCTTTATATTGTCTAGTGTATTATATATCTTTATATTGTCTTTATGATGTATTATATACCTTTATATTGTCTAGTGTATTATATACCTTTATATTGTCTAGTGTATTATATATCTTTATATTGTCTAGTGTATTATGTACCTTTGTATTGTCTAGTGTATTATAAACCTGTATATTGTCTGGTGTACCCGCCATGTCGGCCTTACCTGCCATGTCGGCCTTACCTGCCATGCCGGCCTTACCTGCCATGCCGGCCTTACCCGCCATGCCGGCCTCACCCGCCAGGCCGGCCGTGGTGTTGGTCCGTGGCGTGTAACGAGGAGCCAACAGACGCTGCTCTCTACAAACAGACTGTCCGTGGTGTTGGTCCGTGGCGTGTAACGAGGAGCCAACAGACGCTGCTCTCTACAAACAGACTGTCCGTGGTGTTGGTCCGTGGTGTGTAACGAGGAGCCAACAGACGCTGCTCTCTACAAACAGACTGTCCGTGGTGTTGGTCCGTGGTGTGTAACGAGGAGCCAACAGACGCTGCTCTCTACAAACAGACTGTCCGTGGTGTTGGTATGTGGTGTGAAACGAGGAGCCAACAGACGCTGCACTCTACAAACAGACTGTCCGTGGTGTTGGTCCGTGGTGTGTAACGAGGAGCCAACAGACGCTGCTCTCTACAAACAGACTGTCCGTGGTGTTGGTCCGTGGTGTGTAACGAGGAGCCAACAGACGCTGCTCTCTACAAACAGACTGTCCGTGGTGTTGGTCCGTGGCGTGTAACAAGGAGCCAACAGACGCTGCTCTCTACAAACAGACTGTCCGTGGTGTTGGTCCGTGGTGTGTAACGAGGAGCCAACAGACGCTGCTCTCTACAAACAGACTGTCCGTGGTGTTGGTCCGTGGTGTGTAACGAGGAGCCAACAGACGCTGCTCTCTACAAACAGACTGTCCGTGGTGTTGGTCCGTGGTGTGTAACGAGGAGCCAACAGACGCTGCTCTCTACAAACAGACTGTCCGTGGTGTTGGTCCGTGGTGTGTAACGAGGAGCCAACAGACGCTGCTCTCTACAAACAGACTGTCCGTGGTGTTGGTCCGTGGTGTGTAACGAGGAGCCAACAGACGCTGCTCTCTACAAACAGACTGTCCGTGGTGTTGGTCCGTGGTGTGTAACGAGGAGCCAACAGACGCTGCTCTCTACAAACAGACTGTCCGTGGTGTTGGTCCGTGGTGTGTAACGAGGAGCCAACAGACGCTGCTCTCTACAAACAGACTGTCCGTGGTGTTGGTCCGTGGTGTGTAACGAGGAGCCAACAGACGCTGCTCTCTACAAACAGACTGTCCGTGGTGTTGGTCCGTGGTGTGTAACGAGGAGCCAACAGACGCTGCTCTCTACAAACAGACTGTCCGTGGTGTTGGTCCGTGGTGTGTAACGAGGAGCCAACAGACGCTGCTCTCTACAAACAGACTGTCCGTGGTGTTGGTCCGTGGCGTGTAACGAGGAGCCAACAGACGCTGCTCTCTACAAACAGACTGTCCGTGGTGTTGGTCCGTGGTGTGTAACGAGGAGCCAACAGACGCTGCTCTCTACAAACAGACTGTCCGTGGTGTTGGTCCGTGGTGTGAAACGAGGAGCCAACAGACGCTGCTCTCTACAAACAGACTGTCCGTGGTGTTGGTCCGTGGTGTGTAACGAGGAGCCAACAGACGCTGCTCTCTACAAACAGACTGTCCGTGGTGTTGGTCCGTGGTGTGAAACGAGGAGCCAACAGACGCTGCTCTCTACAAACAGACTGTCCGTGGTGTTGGTCCGTGGTGTGTAACGAGGAGCCAACAGACGCTGCTCTCTACAAACAGACTGTCCGTGGTGTTGGTCCGTGGTGTGTAACGAGGAGCCAACAGACGCTGCACTCTACAAACAGACTGTCCGTGGTGTTGGTCCGTGGTGTGTAACGAGGAGCCAACAGACGCTGCTCTCTACAAACAGACTGTCCGTGGTGTTGGTCCGTGGTGTGTAACGAGGAGCCAACAGACGCTGCTCTCTACAAACAGACTGTCCGTGGTGTTGGTCCGTGGTGTGAAACGAGGAGCCAACAGACGCTGCTCTCTACAAACAGACTGTCCGTGGTGTTGGTCCGTGGTGTGTAACGAGGAGCCAACAGACGCTGCTCTCTACAAACAGACTGTCCGTGGTGTTGGTCCGTGGTGTGAAACGAGGAGCCAACAGACGCTGCTCTCTACAAACAGACTGTCCGTGGTGTTGGTCCGTGGTGTGTAACGAGGAGCCAACAGACGCTGCTCTCTACAAACAGACTGTCCGTGGTGTTGGTCCGTGGTGTGTAACGAGGAGCCAACAGACGCTGCACTCTACAAACAGACTGTCCGTGGTGTTGGTCCGTGGTGTGTAACGAGGAGCCAACAGACGCTGCTCTCTACAAACAGACTGTTCGTGGTGTTGGTCCGTGGTGTGTAACGAGGAGCCAACAGACGCTGCACTCTACAAACAGACTGTCCGTGGTGTTGGTCCGTGGTGTGTAACGAGGAGCCAACAGACGCTGCATTTGACACATTTATGAAAAACGTTTATTCCAGTTGCTAATAAGCAGGCACCTATTAAGAAAATGACGGTTAAAAACGGTTAAATCCCTGCGGAATGATGTGGAATTGAAAAAATGGTATGTTTGAGAGGGATGAGGCAAAAGGAAATAAGTCTGGCTGCACAACTTATTGGCAAACATATTGCAAATTGAGAAATCATGTGACGAATAAAGGTAAATAACATTAAAAAAAATATATAGTAAAAAGCTTTTGAAGCACCTTCAATAACAATTTGGGAATAAAAATTCAGCTCCATCATGAATCAGGTGGCTCATTCATCACAAAACTGACTGATTTTGCCAACTTTAAGGATTTTTTTCATTGGCAAAATAAGCTAATTTAGGCATGACATGCCAGCAACAAACGCTGACACTACACATCCAAGTTTAACTGACCAAATTACGCAAGACAAGCATTGTAATTGTGAATTACGACAAAGTGAGTGTGGAAGAGGTGAAAAAATGATTGTTTTCTATCAACAATGACAAGCCACCCGGGTCTGACAACTTGGATAGAAAAAAAACTGAGGATAATAGCAGATGATATTGCCACTCCTATTTGCCATATTTTAAATGTAAGCCTACTGGAAAGTATGTTGCCCTCAGGCCTTGAGGGAAGCTAAAGTTATTCCCCTCCCTAATAATAGTAAAGCCCCCTTTTACTGGCTCAAATAGCCGACCAATCAGCCTGTTACCAACCTTTAGTAAACTTTTGGAAAAAATGGTGTTTGACCAGATACAATGTTATCTGGTCAAACACTTTCAGAACGCGTATAGGAAAGTACGTTCAACAAGCATAGCACTTACACAAATGACTGATGATTGGCTGAGAGAAATTGATTAACAAGATTGTGGGGGGCTGTTTTGTTAGACCTCAGTGTGGCTTCTGACATTATCGAACATAATCTGATGCTGGAAAAACGTACGTGTTATGGCTTTACACCCCCTGCTATAATGTGGATAAAGAGTTACCTAACTAACATTATTATCTAACAGAACACAGTTGGTGTTCTTTTATGAAAGCCCCCCCCCCCCCCCCCCCCCCAACATAATCCAGTTAGAATCAGGAATTCCCCAGGGCAGCTGTCTAGGCCCCTCACTTTTTTCAATCTTGACTAACAACATGCCACTGGCTTTGATTAAATCCAGTGTGTCTGTGTATGCGGATGACTCAACACTATACACGTCAGCTACCACAGCGACTGAAATGACTGCAGCACTTAACAAAGAGCTGCAGTTAGTTTCAAAGTGGGTGGCAAGGAATAAGTTAGTCCTAAATATTTCTAAAACTAAAACAGTTGTATTTGGGATAAATAATTCACTGTACCATAAACCTCAACTAAAATTGATGTGACTAAACTGGGTTGTAAAAATGTCATGGTCAAAGCATGTTGATACAACAGTAGCTAATATGGGGGGGAAGTCTGTCCATGATGAGGCCCTATTCTGCCTTCTTAACAACACCGTCAACAAGGCAGGTCCTACAGACCCTGGTTTTGTCGCACCTGGACAACTGTTCAGTCGTGTGGGCAGGTACCACAGAAAGGTACTGGCTCAGAGCAGGGCAGCACGACTGGCCCTTGGATGTACACAGTTAACATTAATAACACGCACGTTATCTTCCAGCTCAAAGGGAAGGAGAGATGTACTTCATCACTAGGTATTGACATGTTGAATGCACCGAGCTGTCTGTTTCAACTACTGGCACACAGCTCAGACACCCATGCATACCCCACAAGACATGCCACCAGAGGTCTCTTCACAGTCCCCAAGTCCAGAACAGACTACGGGAGGTGCACAGTACTACATAGAGCCATGACTACATGGAACTCTATTCCACATCAGGTAACTGATGCAAGCAGTAGAATCAGATTTAAAAACAGATAAATATACACCTTATGGAACAACGGGGACTGTGCATACACACACACACACACACACAATGACATATGCACTATACACACACGTACACCTGGATTTTGTATTGTAAATATGTGGTACTGGTGGAGTAGGGGACCAAGGGCACGCAGTGTGTTGTGAAATCCGTGAATGTTTTTAGCGTGTGCTGTGGGAATGCCCCGGGGGGGTTGTTGAGTTCTAGGGGGAAAGACAACATTATAATCTCTGTGCTTATTGGACCAAAATGTTGCCAATAGATCCAATAGTGATGCTTCTTTGTATGAAAAAGTACAAAAAAAATGTAGTGACTCGCTACTGGAAGTGTCTCTGGATAAGAGAGTGTGATAACTTGTCAGATCGCCAATGGAGACAACTACAAATAACATGTGTACAACGGTGGATTCCAACGCAGCAAAATGGCTGCTCACATTTAAGGAAGGTGTCCTTATGGAACTGTCCACGGCCCGGATCCACAGGGCCAGGGTGTCCACTCTCCACGGCCCGGATCGACGGGGCCAGGGTGTCCACTCTCCATGGCCCGGATCCACAGGGGCCAGAGTGTCCACTCTCCACGGCCAGGATCCACAGGGCCAGGGTGTCCACTCTCCATGGCCAGGATAGACAGGGGCAGGGTGTCCACTCTCCCCGGCCAGGATAGACAGGGCCAGGGTGTCCACTCTCCCCGGCCAGGATAGACGGGGCCAGTGTGTCCACTCTCCACGGCCAGGATCCACAGGGCCAGGGTGTCCACTCTCCACGGCCAGGATCCACAGGACCAGGATAGACAGGGGCCAGGGTGTCCACTCTCCACGGCCAGGATCCACAGGGCCAGGGTGTCCACTCTCCACGGCCAGGATAGACAGAGGCCAGGGTGTACACTCTCCAAGGCCAGGATCCACATGGCCAGGGTGTCCACTCTCCAAGGCCAGGATCCACATGGCCAGGGTGTCCACTCTCCACGGCCAGGATAGACGGGGCCAGGGTGTCCACTCTCCATGGCCCGGATAGACAGGGGCAGGGTGTCCACTCTACACGGCCAGGATAGAAGGGGCCAGGGTGTCCACTCTCCATGGCCCGGACAGACAGGGGCAGGGTGTCCACTCTCCACGGCCACGATCCACAGGACCAGGGTGTCCACTCTCCATGGCCCGGATCGACGGGGACAGGGTGTCCACTCTCCACGGCCAGGATCCACAGGGCCAGGGTGTCCACTCTCCATGGCCAGGATAGACAGGGGCAGGGTGTCCACTCTCCCCGGCCAGGATAGACAGGGCCAGGGTGTCCACTCTCCACGGCCAGGATCCACAGGGCCAGGGTGTCCACTCTCCACGGCCAGGATCCACAGGACCAGGATAGACAGGGGCCAGGGTGTCCACTCTCCACGGCCAGGATCCACAGGGCCAGGGTGTCCACTCTCCACGGCCAGGATAGACAGAGGCCAGGGTGTACACTCTCCAAGGCCAGGATCCACATGGCCAGGGTGTCCACTCTCCATGGCCCGGATCGACGGGGACAGGGTGTCCACTCTCCACGGCCAGGATCCACAGGGCCAGGGTGTCCACTCTCCATGGCCAGGATAGACAGGGGCAGGGTGTCCACTCTCCCCGGCCAGGATAGACAGGGCCAGGGTGTCCACTCTCCCCGGCCAGGATAGACGGGGCCAGTGTGTCCACTCTCCACGGCCAGGATCCACAGGGCCAGGGTGTCCACTCTCCACGGCCAGGATCCACAGGACCAAGATAGACAGGGGCCAGGGTGTCCACTCTCCACGGCCAGGATCCACATGGCCAGGGTGTCCACTCTCCACGGCCAGGATCCACAGGACCAGGATAGACAGGGGCCAGGGTGTCCACTCTCCACGGCCAGGATCCACAGGGCCAGGGTGTCCACTCTCCACGGCCAGGATCCACAGGACCAAGATAGACAGGGGCCAGGGTGTCCACTCTCCACGGCCAGGATCCACATGGCCAGGGTGTCCACTCTCCACGGCCAGGATCCACAGGACCAGGATAGACAGGGGCCAGGGTGTCCACTCTCCACGGCCAGGATCCACAGGGCCAGGGTGTCCACTCTCCACGGCCAGGATCCACATGGCCAGGGTGTCCACTCTCCACGGCCAGGATAGACGGGGCCAGGGTGTCCACTCTACACGGCCAGGATAGAAGGGGCCAGGGTGTCCACTCTCCATGGCCCGGACAGACAGGGGCAGGGTGTCCACTCTCCACGGCCACGATCCACAGGACCAGGGTGTCCACTCTCCACGGCCAGGATCCACTGGACCAGGGTGTCCAATCTCCACGGCCCGGATCGACGGGGCTAGGGTGTCCACTCTCAAAGGCTCGGATCGACGGGGCCAGGGTGTCCACTCTCCACGGCCCGGATCCACAGGGGCCAGAGTGTCCACTCTCCACGGCCCGGATCCACAGGGACCAGGGTGTCCACTCTCCACGGCCAGGATCCACAGGGCCAGGGTGTCCACTCTCCATGGCCAGGATCCACAGGACCAGGGTGTCCACTCTCCACTGCCAGGATCCACAGGTCCAGGGTGTTCACTCTCCACGGCCAGGATCCAGAAGACCAGGGTGTCCACTCTCCACTGCCAGGATCCACAGGTCCAGGGTGTTCACTCTCCACGGCCAGGATCCAGAAGACCAGGGTGTCCACTCTCCACGGCCAGGATCCACAGGACCTGGGTGTCCACTCTCCACAGCCAGGATCCACAGGGCCAGAGTGTCCACTCTCCACGGCCAGGATCCACAGGGCCCAGGGTGTCCACTCTCCAAGGCCAGGATCCACAGGGCCAGGGTGTCCACTCTCCACGGCCAGGATCCACAGGGCCAGGGTGTCCACTCTCCACGGCCAGGATCCACAGGACCTGGGTGTCCACTCTCCACGGCCAGGATCCACAGGGCCAGGGTGTCCACTCTCCACGGCCAGGATCCACAGGGCCAGGGTGTCCACTCTCCACGGCCAGGATCCACAGGGCCAGGGTGTCCACTCTCCACGGCCAGGATCCACAGGGCCCAGGGTGTCCACTCTCTAAGGCCAGGATCCACAGGGCCAGGGTGTCCACTCTCCACGGCCAGGATCCACAGGGACCAGGTTGTCCACTCTCCAAGGCCAGGATCCACAGGACCAGGGTGTCCACTCTCCACAGCCAGGATCCACAGGGCCAGGGTGTCCACTCTCCACGGCCAGGATCCACAGGGCCAGGGTGTCCACTCTCCACGGCCAGGATCCACAGGGCCAGGGTGTCCACTCTCCACGGCCAGGATCCACAGGGACCAGGGTGTCCACTCCCCATGCCAGGATCCACAGGGCCAGGGTGTCCACTCTCCACGGCCAGGATCCACAGGACCAGGGTGTCCACTCTCCACGGCCAGGATCCACAGGGCCAGGGTGTCCACTCTCCACGGCCAGGATCCACAGGGACCAGGGTGTCCACTCTCCACGGCCAGGATCCACAGGGACCAGGGTGTCCACTCTCCAAGGCCAGGATCCACAGGGCCAGGGTGTCCACTCTCCACGGCCAGGATCCACAGGGCCAGGGTGTCCACTCTCCACGGCCAGGATCCACAGGGCCAGGGTGTCCACTCTCCACGGCCAGGATCCACAGGGCCCAGGGTGTCCACTCTCCAAGGCCAGGATCCACAGGGCCAGGGTGTCCACTCTCCACGGCCAGGATCCACAGGGACCAGGGTGTCCACTCTCCAAGGCCAGGATCCACAGGACCAGGGTGTCCACTCTCCACAGCCAGGATCCACAGGGCCAGGGTGTCCACTCTCCACGGCCAGGATCCACAGGGCCAGGGTGTCCACTCTCCACGGCCAGGATCCACAGGGCCAGGGTGTCCACTCTCCACGGCCAGGATCCACAGGACCTGGGTGTCCACTCTCCACGGCCAGGATCCACAGGGCCAGGGTGTCCACTCTCCACGGCCAGGATCCACAGGGACCAGGGTGTCCACTCTCCACGGCCAGGATCCACAGGGACCAGGGTGTCCACTCTCCAAGGCCAGGATCCACAGGGCCAGGGTGTCCACTCTCCAAGGCCAGGATCCACAGGGCCAGGGGACCAGGGTGTCCACTCTCCACGGCCAGGATCCACAGGACCAGGGTGTCCACTCTCCACGGCCAGGATCCACAGGACCAGGGTGTCCACTCTCCAAGGCCAGGATCCACAGGGCCAGGGTGTCCACTCTGGAGCATTTATCCAACTGACCGATACATCCATGAATCATATCTAACTATTTCTGATGTGTGTATTGTGATGTATTGTTCAATAGATGTACTGTGTAATGTTTATTTATTTATTCTCAATAGATGTACTGTGTAATGTTTATTTATGTATTCTCAATAGATGCAACATATGCTATCAGATGTTCTTGGTGGGTGGTGTTGGTGGGGGCACACGTGTTTTATGAATCCTATAAATTATAATAATAAACATTTGATGTGTGTGTGTGGGGGGGGAGGGGGGGGGGGGGGAATAAAAAAGTACAAGGACCCCTGTTAAGATTCCTTTATTGTCCAATTGTACACAAAGTCCAATGGAGATTCAGCTTCAGCTTTATGTTCAGGCACCTGCTTAGCCAGCCTGTCAGCAACTGCAGTACAGTAGGACCCCTTCTCAAAGCACAGGAAGCAGCATGCAAACTCTAGACTTGACTGTCAGCTCTACTTGCCAATACTCATAGTTATTATGCTCTAGTATAGCAGCAATACTTATCAGTAGGTATCAGTTATGTTGCAGGTATTGAGCTGCCTTTGATACAATGAGTGATGGGCCCAACTGAAGAGATTGTATCTGAGGAGAAAGATGGATCAGACACAGGTTCAACCCCGTCTACATGCTGGCTGGTTACCTACATACTATAGTATGAGGGATGGGGGTTTCCTGTTTATTCATCTCTCTCTCTCTCTGTCTCTCTCTCTGTCTCTCTCTCTCTGTCTCTCTCTCTCTGTCTCTCTCTGTCTCTCTCTCTGTCTCTCTCTGTCTCTCTCTCTCTCTCTCTCTGTCTCTCTCTCTCTCTCTCTCTCTCTCTGTTTCTTTAAAATGACAAAAGATACCAGGCAGACAGGAAGCTGTCAACTGAGGAGGGAGTTTTACTCTTCATTCATTCCTCTGTCTCTCTCTCTCTCTCTCTCTCTCTCTCTCTCTCACACACTCTCTCTCTCTCTGTCTCTCTCTCTCTCTCACACACTCTCTCTCTCTCTGTCTTTCTCTCTCTGTCTCTCTCTCTCTCTCTCTCTCTCTCTCTCTCTCCTTTCTCATACACACCTGCTGCAATGGTACCTTCAGTTCTGATAAATTCAATGTGTTCATTTTGGAAGTTTTTGTCACTAAGTGTTTACAGCCAAGCCACATGATTTCACTCACAACCACTTTTGCTGACATGAGTTTAGGAACGTGTATCTATTGCCTATGAAGGTAAATTACACTGCACATGCTCAAATTAACAAATGACTCATGTTTAGAACAATGACTGCTGCCATGAACGAGATTATGCAGCATTACTGACAACCATGCATAACCCATGCAGACAACTCATTTAGACTTGTGTAGTAAGTAAATAGTGAAGCGCCTTTTCCAAGCCAGAACAGCCCACAGGCCAGGAGCATACCGGGCAGGGTGGCAGGGTAGCATAGTGGTTAGAGCGTTAGACAAGTAACTGAAAGGTTGCAAGTTCAAATCCCCGAGCTGACAAGGTACAAAATCTGTTATTCTGCTCCTGAACAAGGCAAGTGTAAACTCGGAAGGAAGAACCATTTGGGTTCCACATTTTTTAAGAGGGCCATTTATTTATTTAACTAGGCAAGTCAGTTAAGAACAAATTCTTATTTTCAATGACGGCCTAGGAACAGTGGGTTAACTGTCTCTCTCTCTCTGTCTCTCTCTCTCTGTCTCTCTGTCTCTCTCTCTCTGTCTCTCTCTGTCTCTCTCTCTGTCTCTCTCTGTCTCTCTCTCTGTCTCTCTCTCTCTGTCTCTATCTCTGTCTCTCTCTCTCTGTTTCTCTCTCTCTCTGTTTCTCTCTCTCTCTGTCTCTCTCTCTCTGTCTCTCTCTCTCTCTCTCTCTCTCACTCTCTAACTGAACCCACTGTTCCTAGGCCGTCATTGAAAATAAGAATTTGTTCTTAACTGACTTGCCTGGTTAAATAAATAAATGGCCCTCTTAAAAAATGGGTTCCAAAAGGGTTCTTTGACTGTTCCCTTAGCAGCACCCCTTTTGGTTCCAGGTAGAACCCTCTGTAGAAAGGGTTCTACATGGAACCCAAATGGTTCTACCTGGAACCAAAAAGCGTTCTTCAAAGGGTTCTCCTATGGGGATAGCCGTAGGACCCTTTTAGGTCCTGCATAGCATCTTTTTTCCTGAGAGTGGATATTGTAAGGCAGCTTGATGTACAGTACACCCCCTGGACAGGACACTAGTCTATCTCCTGTTTCTGTAGAGACAGCTTGATGTACCAGTACACCCCCTGGACAGGACACTAGTCTATCTCCTGTTTCTGTAGAGACAGCTTGATGTACCAGTACACCTCATGGACAGGACACTAGTCTATCTCCTGTTTCTGTAGAGACAGCTTGATGTACCAGTACACCCCCTGGACAGGACACTAGTCTATTTCCTGTTTCTGTAGTGAGACAGCTTGATGTACCAGTACACCCCCTGGACAGGACACTAGTCTATCTCCTGTTTCTGTAGTGAGACAGCTTGGTGTACCAGTACACCCCCTGGACAGGACACTAGTCTATCTCCTGTTTCTGTAGAGACAGCTTGATGTATAATAACTTTCTCATCTCAGTGTATCAGTGACTCTTCCTGTATTTCCAATTTGGTGTGGTTTATTCATCTACTTCCTGGTACAGTCCTTTGGTGTGGTTTATTCATCTACTTCCTGGTACAGTCCTTTGGTGAGGTTTATTCATCTACTTCCTGGTACTGTACAGAACTTTGGGTTGCATTCCAAACACTTAACAGACACACACTATCCCCTCAGCCCTCAAATTAAGTGGACACTTCTGATGATGTTCCGTGACGTCAGACGAGTTTACACTTGCAGGGCAAGGGGTGAGGGGTGAGGGGTGAAGGGCGAGGGGTGAGGGGTGAAGGGCGAGGGGTGGGGGGCGAGGGGTGAAGGGGTGAGGGGTGAGGGGTGAAGGGGCGAGGGGCGAGGGGCGAGGGGTGAGGGGCGAGGGGTGAGGGGCGAGGGGTGAAGGGCGAGGGGCGAGGGGTGAAGGGCGGGGGGTGGGGGGTGGGGGGCGAGGGGTGAAGGGGTGAGGGACGAGGGGCAAGGGGCGAGGGGCGAAGGGCGAGGGGCGAGGGGCGAGGGGCGAGGGGCGAGGGGCGAAGGGCGAGGGGCGAGGGGCGAGGGGCGAGGGGCGGGGGGCGGGGGGCGAGGGGTGGAGGGGCGAGGGGCGAGGGGCGAGGGGTGAGGGGCGAAGGGCGAGGGGCGAGGGGCGAGGGGCGAGAGGCGAGGGGCGAGGGGTGAGGGGTGAGGGGTGGGGGGTGAGGTGTGGGGGGCGAGGGGTGAAGGGGCGAGGGGCGAGGGACGAGGGGCGAGGGGCGAGGGGTGAGTGGGTGAGGGGTGAGGGGCGAAGGGCGAGGGGCGATGGGTGAGGGGCGAGGGGCGAAGGGCGAGGGGCGAGGGGCGAGGGGCGAGGGGTGAGGGGTGAAGGGTGAAGGGCGAGGGGCAAATTTGTTACTCGTTCGTCCCGCGACGATTGTTATTTCAGCCTCTTACTTACACTTGTATGTTGACTCCATATTGACGTTGAGATTTTAAGTTTTGGTTAACTTTTCTTAGCTGATGTACAATCATCGCAAATTGAATTATGGGGCGTTTCAGGCCCCCAGAAGTGAACATAAGTGTACACTTGCACAACAAGACTAAAAAAACGAAGGCTGAGGAGCTTACATTGCAAACTTCCCTTGCTTGGCTAATGATTTGGATCGATGACAAATATAGCCGAGGGTGATTCGCCCAAGGGCATAAGGCGAGGATAAGTGGATGTGCTCTTTTATGAGTTTGAAACGCAGCTCAGGTGTGGTTTATTCATCTACTTCCTGGTACCTGTACATTAAGGCTTTGTGTCCACAGTAACTAGACTACCATTAGCATCGTACAACATTTACAGGAAAATCCCAGCTCCACATTGTGTTGACGAAACAAATCACAGCACACCCTCGTAATATGAGCGATGGATTTAGGTGTGCGTCCTGAATGATGGGCCTGGGATTCATGAAACAGTGTATGTAATACGACATCCTCCTTCTCTGGTTAACTTCAATGACTAAAGCAACAAGGGGACAGAATTATCCTCTCACGGAGTTGTATCTAACCTCTGTATGATTTTATTGTGTGTGTGTGTGTGTGTGTGTGTGTGTGTGTGTGTGTGTGTGCGTGCGTGCGTGCGTGTGCGTGTGTGTGTCTGTGTATACAAACAAAACCAGTCCTCTGCTAGATCATTATCATTTGTCAGACTCATCTGATTGTATTTCTAAACTTCACAAAAAATAGTTGTTGGACCTGCTTTGGTCTGTAACCACATCAAGTGTGAAGGGACAGGCTCCTCCCTGCCTGCCTACCCTGTCTTTCCTGTCTTCACAAGCATTTCGCTACACTCGCATTAACAGCTGCTAACCATGTGTATGTGACTAATACAATTTAATTGTATTTTATTTGCCCTCCCTGTTTGCCCTGTCTGTCTGCCCTGTCTGTCTGCCCTGTCTGTCTGCCATGTCTGTCTGCCCTGTCTGTCTGTCCTCCCTGTCTGTCCTCTCTGTCTGCCCTCCCTGTCTGCCCTCCCTGTCTGTCCTCCCTGTCTGCCCTCCCTGTCTGTCCTCTCTGTCTGCCCTCTCTGTCTGTCCTCCCTGTCTGTCCTCTCTGTCTGCCCTCCCTGTCTGCCCTCCCTGTCTGTCCTCCCTGTCTGCCCTCCCTGTCTGCCCTCCCTGTCTGCCCTCCCTGTCTGTCTGCCATGTCTGTCTGCCCTGTCTGTCTGTCCTCCCTGTCTGTCCCACTGTCTGCCCTCCCTGTCTGGCCTCCCTGTCTGCCCTCCCTGTCTGTCCTCCCTGTCTGCCCTCCCTGTCTGCCCTCCCTGTCTGCCCTCCCTGTCTGTCTGCCCTCCCTGTCTGTCTGCTCTCCCTGTATGCCCTCTCAGTGTCTGCCCTCCCTGTTTGCCCTCCCTGTCTGCCCTCTCTGTCTGCACTCCCTGTCTGCCCTCTCTGTCTGCCCTCCCTGTCGGCCCTCCCTGTCTGCCCTCCCTGTCTGTCCTCCCTGTCTGCCCTCTCTGCTGTCCTCGCTGTCTGTCCTCCATGTCTGTCCTCCTTGTCTGTCCTCCCTGTCTGTCGTCTCTGCTGTCCTCCCTGTCTGTCCTCCCTGTCTGCCCTCTCTGTCTGTCCTCCCTGTGTGTCCTCCTTGTCTCTCCTCCCTGTCTGTCCTCCCTGTCTGCCCTCCCAGTCTGCCCTCCCTGTCTGCCCTCTCTGCTGTCCTGCCTGTCTGTCCTCCCTGTCTGTCCTCCTTGTCTCTCCTCCTTGTCTGTCCTCCTTGTCTGCCCCCCCTGTCTGCCCTCTCTGTCTGCCCTCCCTGTCTGCCCTCCCTGTCTGCCCTCCCTGTCTGCCCTCCCTGTCTGCCCTCTCTGCTGTCCTCCCTGTCTGTCCTCCCTGTCTGTCCTCCCTGTCTGCCCTCTCTGTCTGTCCTCCCTGTCTGTCCTCCTTGTCTCTCCTCCCTGTCTGTCCTCCCTGTCTCTCCTCCCTGTCTGTCCTCCCTGTCTCTCCTCCCTGTCTGTCCTCCTTGTCTGTCCTCCCTGTCTGTCCTCCCTGTCTCTCCTCCCTGTCTGTCCTCCCTGTCTCTCCTCCCTGTCTGTCCTCCCTGTCTCTCCTCCCTGTCTCTCCTCCCTGTCTGTCCTCCATGTCTCTCCTCCCTGTCTGTCCTCCCTGTCTCTCCTCCCTGTCTGTCCTCCCTGTCTCTCCTCCCTGTCTGTCCTCCTTGTCTGTCCTCCCTGTCTGTCCTCCCTGTCTCTCCTCCCTGTCTGTCCTCCCTGTCTCTCCTCCCTGTCTCTCCTCCCTGTCTCTCCTCCCTGTCTGTCCTCCCTGTCTCTCCTCCCTGTCTGTCCTCCCTGTCTCTCCTCCCTGTCTCTCCTCCCTGTCTGTCCTACTTGTCTCTCCTCCCTGTCTGTCCTCCCTGTCTCTCCTCCCTGTCTCTCCTCCCTGTCTGTCCTCCCTGTCTCTCCTCCCTGTCTGTCCTCCTTGTCTGTCCTCCCTGTCTGTCCTCCCTGTCTCTCCTCCCTGTCTGTCCTCCCTGTCTCTCCTCCCTGTCTCTCCTCCCTGTCTCTCCTCCCTGTCTCTCCTCCCTGTCTGTCCTCCCTGTCTCTCCTCCCTGTCTCTCCTCCCTGTCTCTCCTCCCTGTCTCTCCTCCCTGTCTGTCCTACTTGTCTCTCCTCCCTGTCTGTCCTCCCTGTCTGTCGTCTCTGCTGTCCTCCCTGTCTCTCCTCCCTGTCTGTCCTCCCTGTCTCTCCTCCCTGTCTCTCCTCCCTGTCTCTCCTCCCTGTCTCTCCTCCCTGTCTGTCCTCCCTGTCTCTCCTCCCTGTCTCTCCTCCCTGTCTCTCCTCCCTGTCTGTCCTCCCTGTCTGTCGTCTCTGCTGTCCTCCCTGTCTGTCCTCCCTGTCTCTCCTCCCTGTCTCTCCTCCCTGTCTGTCCTCCCTGTCTCTCCTCCCTGTCTCTCCTCCCTGTCTCTCCTCCCTGTCTCTCCTCCCTGTCTGTCCTCCCTGTCTGTCCTCCCTGTCTCTCCTCCCTGTCTCTCCTCCTTGTCTCTCCTCCCTGTCTGTCCTCCCTGTCTCTCCTCCCTGTCTCTCCTCCCTGTCTGTCCTCCCTGTCTGTCCTCCCTGTCTGTCCTCCCTGTCTGTCCTCCCTGTCTGTCCTCCCAAGTCTGCAGACGTGTGTGTGTTTGTTATATGACTCTCAGTTTATCATCAGTGACTTAGCAGAGCAGAGCTCATTGTGTATTTTTCACATTTCATCACGACAAAGTTTGCTTGTATACATTTTAGTTAGAATCTTTGTTAGAGTCTTTGTTAGAGTCTTTATTAAAGTCTTTGTTAGAATCTTTGTTAGAGTCTTTGTTAGATTCTTTATTAAAGTCTTTGTTAGAATCTTTGTTAGAGTCTTTGTTAGATTCTTTGTTAGAGTCTTTGTTAGATTCTTTGTTAGAGTCTTTGTTAGAGTCTTTGTTAGATTCTTTGTTAGAGTCTTTGTTAGAGTCTTTGTTAGAATCTTTGTTAGAGTCTTTGTTAGAGTCTTTGTTAGAATCTTTGTTAGAGTCTTTGTTAGAGTCTTTGTTAGAATCTTTGTTAGAGTCTTTGTTAGAGTCTTTGTTAGAATCTTTGTTAGAGTCTTTGTTAGAATCTTTGTTAGAGTCTTTGTTAGAGTCTTTGTTAGAATCTTTGTTAGAGTCTTTGTTAGAGTCTTTGTTAGAATCTTTGTTAGAGTCTTTGTTAGAATCTTTGTTAGAGTCTTTGTTAGAATCTTTGTTAGAATCTCGTGCTGCAGTTATCTGCACTTCTGATACTGATACAAATGTTGTTCGCCTTAAGGAGATGTTTCATAATTTTAGACAGGCCAGGCCACAAGACATTTGTACCATCTTTGTACCATCTCATCACAATGAACATACAGATGTGGGATCTTAATTTGAGCCAGTTTGCGAGAGTAGAAAAATAATCCTGCCACAACAGGAAATGTGATTTATTTTATAATTAATGGCGTTTTTCGTAAGGGAAAAGCAAGTCTGAAATGTCAGACTTCAAAAGCCTTTTCAAACCTTAAATACAGGTTTTAAAATGTTCTCCTGCAACAGGGTGGTCAAATTAAGATTCTACATCTGTAGGGGAATTACCAGTCTGTGTTTTCAATAGCCATTCCTATACTATAGTAAAATAGACTACTCTCTCTCTCTATCGTCTTGGGGTGCATCCTCAATGGCACCTTATTCCCTATATAGTGCACTACTTTAGACCAGAGAGCCCTATTCCCTATATAGTGCACTACTAGTTCTATGGGCCCTGTAGTAGTGTATAATAAACACTGTTGAAGTCTATATGGGAGGATGGGGACTGTCTGTATGATAAACACTGTTGAAGTCTATATGGGAGGATGGGGACTGTCTGTATGATAAACACTGTTGAAGTCTGTATGGGAAGATGGGGACTGTCTGTATGATAAACACTGTTGAAGTCTGTAGGGGAGGATGGAGACTGTCTGTATGATAAACACTGTTGAAGTCTGTATGGGAGGATGGGACTGTCTGTATGATAAACACTGTTGAAGTCTGTATGGGAGGATGGGGAATGTCTGTATGATAAACACTGTTGAAGTCTATATGGGAGGATGGGCACTGTCTGTATGATAAACACTGTTGAAGTCTGTATAGGAGGATGGGGACTGTCTGTATGATAAACACTGTTGAAGTCGGTATGGGAGGAGGGGGACTGTCTGTATGATAAACACTGTTGAAGTCTGTATGGGAGGAGGGGGACTGTCTGTATGATAAACACTGTTGAAGTCTATATGGGAGGATGGGGACTGTCTGTATGATAAACACTGTTGAAGTCTATATGGGAGGAGGGGGACTGTCTGTATGATAAACACTGTTGAAGTCTATAAGGGAGGATGGGGACTGTCTGTATGATAAACACTGTTGAAGTCTATATGGGAGGAGGAGGACTGTCTATATGATAAACACTGTTGAAGTCTATATGGGAGGATGGGGACTGTCTGCATGATAAACACTGTTGAAGTCTATATGGGAGGAGGGGGACTGTCTGCATGATAAACACTGTTGAAGTCTGTATGGGAGGATGGGGACTGTCTGTATGATAAACACTGTTGAAGTCTGTATGGGAGGATGGGGACTGTCTGTATGATAAACACTGTTGAAGTCTATATGGGAGGAGGGGGACTGTCTGCATGATAAACACTGTTGAAGTCTATATGGGAGGAGAGGGACTGTCTGAATCCTATAATAAACTAATATGATGAGAAACTATTGTATGTGACAAGTACAGAATCTGAAAGGACCCAGAATGGATGATCATGGATATCTGGAGAGACAGACGGGGCTTGTCTGACCATGGATATTGGGAGAGACAGAGGGGGCTTGTCTAACCATGGATATTGGGAGAGACTGAAGGTGCTTTCCTAACCCAGTGTTTCCTAACCCTAACCCAGTGTTCCCTAACCCTAACCTAGTGTTTCCTAACCCTAACCCAGTGTTTTCTAACCCTAACCCAGTGTTTCCTAACCTTAACCCAGTGTTTCCTAACCCTAACCCAGTGTTTCCTAACCCTAACCCAGTGTTTCCTAACCCTAACGCAGTGTTTCCTAACCTTAACCCAGTGTTTCCTAACCTTAACCCAGTGTTTCCTAACCCTAACCCAGTGTTTCCTAACCCTAACCCAGTGTTTCCTAACCCTAACGCAGTGTTTCCTAACCCTAACCCAGTGTTTCCTAACCTTAACCCAGTGTTTCCTAACCCTAACCCAGTGTTTCCTAACCCTAACCCAGTGTTTCCTAACCCTAACCCAGTGTTTCCTAACCCTAACGCAGTGTTTCCTAACCCTAACCCAGTGTTTCCTAACCCTAACCCAGTGTTTACTAACCCAGTGTTCCTTAACCCTAACCCAGTGTTTTCTAACCCTAACCCAGTGTTTCCTAACCCTAACCCAGTGTTTCCTAACCCTAACCCAGTGTTTCCTAACCCTAACCCAGTGTTTCCTAACCCTAACCCAGTGTTTCCTAACCCTAACCCAGTGTTCCCTAACCCTAACCCAGTGTTTACTAACCCAGTGTTTCCTAACCTTAACCCAGTGTTTCCTAACCCTAACCCAGTGTTTCCTAACCTTAACCCAGTGTTTCCTAACCCAGTGTTTCCTAACCCTAAACCAGTGTTACTCGACCCAGTGTTTCCTAACCCTAACCCATTGTTTACTAACCCAGTGTTTCCTAACCCTAACCCAGTGTTCCCTAACCCTAACCCAGTGTTTCCTAACCCTAACCCAGTGTTTCCTAACCCAGTGTTTCCTAACCCAGTGTTTCCTAACCCTAAACCAGTGTTACTCAACCCAGTGTTTACTAACCCAGTCTTTCCTAACCCTAACCCAGTGTTTCCTAACCCTAAACCAGTGTTTCCTAACCCTAAACCAGTGTTACTCGACCCAGTGTTTACTACCCCTAACCCAGTGTTTACTAACCCAGTGTTTACTAACTCAGGGTTCTCTAAAACCTGGTCCTGGGGACCTGAAGAGGAGCGCTTTTTCCCCCCATCTCATAATCAAGCCTTTTGTTGAATCAGGTGTGTTAGTGCAAGGGCAAAAGTAAAAATGCTTTTTCCCATGGATAATAGTGTGTTTCTCCCATGGATAATAGTGTGTTTTTCCCATGGATAATAGTGTGTTTTTCCCATGGATAATAGTGTGTTTTTCCCCATGGATAATAGTGTGTTTTTCCCCATGGATAATAGTGTGTTTCTCCCATGGATAATAGTGAGTTTTTCCCATGGATAATAGTGAGTTTTTCCCATGGATAATAGTGTGTTTTTCCCATGGATAATAGTGTGTTTTTCCCATGGATAATAGTGTGTTTTCACCATGGATAATAGTGTGTTTTTCCCATGGATAATAGTGAGTTTTTCCCCATGGATAATAGTGTGTTTTTCCCCATGGATAATAGTGAGTTTTTCCCATGGATAATAGTGAGTTTTTCCCATGGATAATAGTGTGTTTTTCCCCATGGATAATAGTGTGTTTTTCCCATGGATAATAGTGTGTTTTTCCCCATGGATAATAGTGTGTTTTTCCCATGGATAATAGTGTGTTTTTCCCATGGATAATAGTGTGTTTTTCCCATGGATAATAGTGTGTTTTCACCATGGATAATAGTGTGTTTTTCCCATGGATAATAGTGAGTTTTTCCCATGGATAATAGTGTGTTTTTCCCATGGATAATAGTGAGTTTTTCCCCATGGATAATAGTGTGTTTTTCCCATGGATAATAGTGTGTTTTTCCCCATGGATAATAGTGTGTTTTTCCCCATGGATAATAGTGTGTTTTTCCCCATGGATAATAGTGTGTTTTTCCCCATGGATAATAGTGAGTTTTTCCCATGGATAATAGTGAGTTTCTCCCCATGGATAATAGTGTGTTTTTCCCCATGGATAATAGTGTGTTTTTCCCCATGGATAATAGTGTGTTTTTCCCATGGATAATAGTGTGTTTTTCCCCATGGATAATAGTGAGTTTTTCCCATGGATAATAGTGTGTTTCTCCCATGGATAATAGTGAGTTTTTCCCATGGATAATAGTGTGTTTCTCCCATGGATAATAGTGAGTTTTTTCCCATGGATAATAGTGAGTTTTTCCCATGGATAATAGTGAGTTTTTCCCATGGATAATAGTTAGTAGATTGTTGGACTAGATGGTGAGAAAATGAAACAATTTGAAACAATTGACCCTTCGCTAAGCCTCGCCCCAGAAATGTGGGCAACCAATCGCATCGCTCCAATGCATAGTAACTGTCGTTGAGTCTGACACCTCAGACAAGCTCATGTTTAAATGAATGAAAGCCTGTCAGGGCTTTGGCAAAAACGGAGAGTTTAAATGTCTAAATAATTTAACAGTGCACCAGGAGTACTTGCTTCTGTGATTCCTGTAATGCAGAGCCTGTTGATGGAATATTTTTCGAATCTGAAATTATACTTTTGATATATTGTTTGCTAGCTCAGCTGGTTAGCTAGCTCTCGGTCTCATTGACCACCAAACGTTGCTAACACTAGCTAGCTAGCCACTTAATATAAATAGTTTTCTAAAAATGTATATTATGTTAGCTAGCTAAGTTAGCAATGTTATGAATCCAACTCCCATCTGCTGTCAACATCAGAATATGATTTCAGAGTGCTAGTTAGCTCCAAAAGTGGTTATAGCTTTGACTGCATGCTAACAGTGAATTCTGAGCCATTCGGTGGCTAGCTACACTAGGCTACAAACACAATTTTACCAGATTCCCATGAAGCAATTGTAATGACAGTTTACCACCCAAGAGTTTCCTGATTAGCAAGAAGTAGTCCGTGTTTAATTTAATCTCTTCCAATGGTGCCGTTGCTTTCGGCATCCAAAGATTATCCAATTTGAATAAACACTTGGAGGTAAGGATGAAACCAGTGGTGAAATCTATGACGATCACTTATTATTGATATCTACACAGCGCGTTCATGTGAATCACACTGCTGCTCTCTCATTTAGCTATTTGCCCCTTACGGATTGTGGTTGTTGAGGATGGCTGTTCACAAATCTAAATGTGTATTTGAACCCAATAATGGCTGAATTCAAGAAGTTTAAGCTGCCTATCAATCATTGTTTTTGAAACCAATGGACAGCCAGTGAAAAATGCGCTCTTGCCAGAACTGCATAGTGAGGATCCCAGCCTATGGAATAAAAGTGATGCCTTTATTGCCCGATCTAATTCATGGTGATACATGTTTTTTAATCTATAGGCCTAATGGACACATACTCAATCCCTAGCGGATGTTTGGCATTTTAGCCGAGCTGTCATGTCTATTTATAAGTCTTTTCTTAGGTGAATTGTTTGTGAGTTTGTCTATTTTTTTTTAGAATATAATTACTTTATGTTCCCAGAAAAAAACTGTCAAGACGGATAAGATGTGAAAAGAAAACATAACAGCAATATGACATCAGAATTCACACAAGACGGATAAGATGTGAAGAGAAAACATAACAGCCATATGAGATCAGAATTCACACAAGACGGATAAGATGTGAAAATAAAACATATAACAGCCATATGAGATCAGAATTCACACAAGACGGATAAGATGTGAAAAGAAAACATATAACAGCCATATGAGATCAGAATTCACACAAGACGGATACACATACAGTTGAAGTCGGAAGTTTACATACACCTGAGCCAAATACATTTAAACTCAGTTATTCGCAGTTCCTGACATTTAATCCTGGTAAAAATCCCTGTTTTAGGTCAGTTAGGATCACCACTTTATTTTAAGAATGTGAAATGTCAAAATAATAGTAGAGAGAATGATTTATTTCAGCTTTTATTTCTGTCATCACATTCCCAGTGGGTCAGAAGTTTACATACACTCAATTAGTATTTGGTAGCATTGCCTTTAAATTGTTTAACTTGGGTCAAACGTTTTGGGTAGCCTTCCACAAGCTTCCCACAATAAGGTGGGATAATATTGGCCCATTCCTCCTGACAGAGCTGGTGTAACTGAGTCAGGTTTGTAGGCCTCCTGGCTTGGACATGCTTTTTTAGTTCTGTCCACACATTTTTTATAGGATTGAGGTCAGGACTTTGTGATGGCCACTTCAATACCTTGATTATGTTGTCCTTAAGCCATTTTGCCACAAATTTAGAAGTATGCTTGGGGTCATTGTCCGTTTGGAAGACCCATTTGCGACCAAGCTTTAACTTCCTGACTGATGTCTTGAGATGTTTCAATATATCCACACCATTTTCTTTACTCATGAAGCCATCTATTTTGTGAAGTGCACCAGTCCCTCCTGCAGCAAAGCACCACCACAACATGATGCTGCCACCCCCGTGCTTCACGGTTGGGATGGTGTTCTTCGGCATGGAAGTCTCCCCCTTTTCCCTCCAAACATAACGATGGTCATTATGGCCAAACACTCCTATTTTTGTTTCATCAGACCAGAGGACATTTCTCCAAAAAGTACGATCTTTGTTCCCATGTGCAGTTGCAAACCGTAGTCTGGCTTTTTTATTGCAGTTTTGGAGCAGTGGCTTCTTCCTTGCTGAGAGGCCTTTCAGGTTAGGTCGATATAGAACTTGTTTTACTGTGGTTATATGTACTTTTGTACCTGTTTCCTCCATCATCTTCACAAGGTCCTTTGCTGTTGTTCTGGGATTGATTTGCACTTTTCGCACCAAAGTACGTTCATCTCTAGGAGATGGTCCCATGGTGTTTATACTTGTGTACTATTGTTTGAACGTGGTACCTTCAGGCATTTGGAAATTGCTCCCAAAGATGAACCAGATTTATGCAGGTCTACAATTTGTTTCTGAGGTCTTGGCTGATTTATTTTGATGTTCCAATGATGTCAAGCAAAAGGGCATTGAGTTTGAAGGTAGGCCTTGAAATACATCCACAGGTACATCTCCAATTGACTCAAATTATGTCAATTAGCCTATCAGAAGCTTCTATGACATAATTTCTGGAATTTTCCAAACTGTTTAAAGGCACAGTCAACTTAGTGTATGTAAACTTCTGTCCCACTGGAATTGTGATACAATGAATTATAAGTGAAATAATCTGTCTGTAAACAATTGTTGGAAAAATGACTTGTGTCAATGTCACGCCCTGACCGTAGAGAGCCTTTTTAATGTCTCTATTTGGTTTGGTCAGGGTGTGATGTGGGGGTGGGCGTTCTATGTTTTGTTTTCTATGATTTTGTGTTTCTATGTTTTGGCCGGGTTTGGTTCTCAATCAGGGACAGCTGTCTATCGTTGTCTCTGATTGGGAACCATACTTAGGTAGCCTTTTTCCCCTCCTTTCTTTGTGGGATGTTGTCTTTGTTTGTGGCACATTGCCCTTTTTAAGCGTCGCGGTTGTTGTGGATTGTTTATTGTTTTTGTTGGCGTCGTTTCAAAAAATAAAGGAATACGTACGCTGCGCTTTGGTCCAGTTCTTTCGAAAGCCGAAAGTAGATGTCCTAAACGACTTGTCCTAAACGACTTGTCCTAAACGACTTGTCCTAAATGACTTGTCCTAAACGACTTGTCCTAAACAACTTGTCCTAAACGACTTGTCCTAAACGACTTGTCCTAAACGACTTGTCCTAAACGGCTTGTCCTAAACGGCTTGTCCTAAACGACTTGTCCTAAACGGCTTGTCCTAAACGACTTGTCCTAAACGACTTGTCCTAAACGACTTGTCCTAAACGCCTTGTCCTAAACGACTTGTCCTAAACGGCTTGTCCTAAACGACTTGTCCTAAATGACTTGTCCTAAACGGCTTGTCCTAAACGACTTGTCCTAAACGGCTTGTCCTAAACGACTTGTCCTAAACGGCTTGTCCTAAACGACTTGTCCTAAACGACTTGTCCTAAACGACTTGTCCTAAACGACTTGTCAAACCTATAGTGTGTTAACAAGACATCTGTGGAGAAGTTGAAAAACGAGTTTTAATGACAACAACCTAAGTGCATGTTAACTTCTGACTTCAACTGTAAGTGTTGATCTTAAACCTTTAAACACAAGTGTTTAGGTTAGTGTGGCGGTTAGGTTAGTGGGGCGTTTAGGTTAGGTTAGTGGGGCGTTTAGGTTAGGTTAGTGGGGCGTTTAGGTTAGTGGGGCGTTTAGGTTAGGTTAGTGGGGTGTTTAGGTTAGGTTAGTGTGTTTAGGTTAGGTTAGTGGGGTGTTTAGGTTAGTGTGTTTGGTTTATTCCTGTTTCTGAAGACGGATGTTGTGGTGTTATCTTGTGGGCATCCCAAATGGCAGCCTAGCCCCTATATAGTGCACTTCCTTTGACCAGGACGCTATGGGCCGCCCATTTGGGCCACGGCCGTTGTGTGGGCCCCGGCCGTTGTGTGGGCCACATGCAGGAGAGGGTTTTGGTTTCAATACAAGAACAATTATAAAAGTCAGTCAGCCAATGTGTGATATTTCCATACAGCACCACACATAGGGGTGTGTGTGTGTGTGTGTGTGTGTGTGTGTGTGTGTGTGTGTGTGTGTGTGTGTGTGTGTGTGTAGATATCAGTCATCAGAACTGTTTCCTCAGTGTCTGTTTATTCAGTCGTAGAATTTACAGATTTAGTAATAAATAACTATTTATTAAAAAACAAACATTTTCTAAGATAATTAATAATAAATATAAATGTATTGATTCGAGAAAAATAAATACTCTTATCAATGATAATATACCATTGAGTATTGTGCGTGATTTCATAGATTAAATAAATACATTTTATAAATAGATAGATCCAGTTGAGGTATTTTGTATCAAGGAACATTTTTACTTCAATATGTATCTCAACTGTGGCTCCGGGGGGGGGGGTTCCCCTAGGTACAGATCTAGGATCAGCCTCCTAACCTTCACCGTTAGAGGGGTAAATGCTAAACTGACCCAAGATCAACTTCCCGGTGTAACTTCACCCTACACCTAGCCTTCACAGTAGACACGTTTGGTCATCTACATGATGTGTGATTTGAGCCTCTGGGCTTGCCGTCTCTTCCTGCGGTTGTCCTTCTTTAGATGGAACTTAAGGGCCAGTTTGGAGGCTTTCTCGTAGATGGTAATGAACTCGGACAGAGCCTTCCCCTGGACTGTGGTGTCACTGGTCTGAGACAGAAGATACAAACATTAACTAATTAGTTAATCAGGTGTCATGATGATGGAGTCTATACAGTAGACTATACTACCGTCATGATGATGGTGTCTATACAGTAGACTATACTACAGCCAATGATGATGGTGTCTATACAGTAGACTATACTACAGCCAATGATGATGGTGTCTATACAGTAGACTATACTACCGCCATGATGATGGTGTCTATACAGTAGACTATACTACCGCCATGATGATGGTGTCTATACAGTAGACTATACTACAGCCATGATGATGGTGTCTATACAGTAGACTATACTACAGCCATGATGATTGTGTCTATACAGTAGACTATACTACAGCCATGATGATGGTGTCTATACAGCAGACTATACTACAGCCATGATGATGGTGTCTATACAGTAGACTATACTACAGCCATGATGATGGTGTCTATACAGTAGTCTATACTACAGCCATGATGATGGTGTCTATACAGTAGACTATACTACAGCCATGATGATGGTGTCTATACAGTAGACTATACTACAGCCATGATGATGGTGTCTATACAGTAGACTATACTACCGCCATGATGATGGTGTCTATACAGTAGACTATACTACAGCCATGATGATGGAGTCTATACAGTAGACTATACTACAGCCATGATGATGGAGTCTATACAGTAGACTATACTACAGCCATGATGATGGTGTCTATACAGTAGACTATACTACAGCCATGATGATGGTGTCTATACAGTAGACTATACTACCGCCATGATGATGGTGTCTATACAGTAGACTATACTACCGTCATGATGATGGTGTCTATACAGTAGACTATACTACCGCCATGATGATGGTGTCTATACAGTAGACTATACTACCGCCATGATGATGGTGTCTACACAGTAGACTATACTACCGTCATGATGATGGTATCTATACAGTAGACTATACTACCGCCATGATGATGGTGTCTATACAGTAGACTATAATACAGCCATGATGATGGTGTCTATACAGTAGACTATACTACCGTCATGATGATGGTATCTATACAGTAGACTATTCTACCGTCATGATGATGGTGTCTATACAGTAGACTATACTACAGCCATGATGATGGTGTCTATACAGTAGACTATACTACAGCCATGATAATGGTGTCTATACAGTAGACTATACTACAGCCATGATGATGGTGTCTATACAGTAGACTATACTACAGCCATGATGATGGTGTCTATAGAGTAGACTATACTACAGCCATGATGATGGTGTCTATACAGTAGACTATACTACAGCCATGATGATGGTGTCTATACAGTAGACTATACTACAGCCATGACGATTGTGTCTATACAGTAGACTATACTACAGCCATGATGATGGTGTCTATACAGTAGACTATACTACTGTAATGATGATGGTGTCTATACAGTAGACTATACTACAGCCATGATGATGGTGTCTATACAGTAGACTATACTACCGTCATGATGATGGTCTCTATACAGTAGACTATACTACAGCCATGATGATGGTGTCTATACAGTAGACTATACTACAGCCATGATGATGGTGTCTATACAGTAGAATATACTACCGTCATGATGATGGTGTCTATACAGTAGACTATACTACCGTCATGATGATGGTGTCTATACAGTAGACTATACTACCGTCATGATGATGGTGTCTATACAGTAGACTATACTACCGCCATAATGATGGTGTCTATACAGTAGACTATACTACAGCCATGATGATGGTGTCTATACAGTAGACTATACTATTGTCATGATGATGGTGTCTATACAGTAGACTATACTAAAACCAATGATGATGGTGTCTATACAGTAGACTATACTACCGTCATGGTGATGGTGTCTATACAGTAGACTATACTACAGCCAATGATGATGGTGTCTATACAGTAGACTATACTACCGTCATGATGATGGTGTCTATACAGTAGACTATACTACAACCAATGATGATGGTGTCTATACAGTAGACTATACTGCCGTCATGATGATGGTGTCTATACAGTAGACTATACTACAACCAATGATGATGGTGTCTATACAGTAGACTATACTACAGCCAATGATGATGGTGTCTATACAGTAGACTATACTACAACCAATGATGATGGTGTCTATACAGTAGACTATACTACCGTCATGATGATGGTGTCTATACAGTAGACTATACTACAGCCAATGATGATGGTGTCTATACAGTAGACTATACTACAGCCAATGATGATGGTGTCTATACAGTAGACTATACAACAGCCAATGATGATGGTGTCTATACAGTAGACTATACTACAGCCAATGATGATGGTGTCTATACAGTAGACTATACTACAGCCAATGATGATGGTGTCTATACAGTAGACTATACTACAGCCAATGATGATGGTGTCTATACAGTAGACTATACTACAGCCAATGATGATGGTGTCTATACAGTAGACTATGCAACAGCCAATGATGATGGTGTCTATACAGTAGACTATACTACAGCCAATGATGATGGTGTCTATACAGTAGACTATACTACAGCCAATGATGATGGTAGCCAGAAAAGCTGCTAATTTAAATGTTGCATCGTCTATAGGATGCATCATTAATAAAAACACAATGTAATGATATATAAGTGCATGTCATGTGACTTCATCTGCTAAAATATTAATCGATGGAACATGTGAAAGTAGACTATAGCAGATCTGTGTTCTACTTCATGGAGGGATGCTCACCTCGATGGCCCACAGGTTCTGCAGGTGTGTCCTCAGCTCAGGTATCCTCCCCAGGAAATAGTGTTTCTGGAGATCCTGAATTTTCCCCTTGACATATTTCAGACTCTCAATCATTTCCTGGTCCCCCGTCTTGTTCAGCATCTGGCCGAAGATACTCAGGTACACGTCCAGAACCACACTCATCAACACCCTCCGCTCACTGTCCTGAGGGAGAGAAGGAGGGAAAGAGAGAGAGCGAGAGGGAGAGAGAGAGAGAGAGAGGGGGGGGAGAGAGAGAGGGAGACAGAGAGAGAGAGAGAGAGAGAGAAGGAGACAGAGAGAGAGGGAGACAGGGAGAGAGAGAGAGAGAGAGAGAGAGAGAGAGAGAGAGAGAGAGAGAGAGAGAGAGAGAGAGAGAGAGAGAGAAAGTTAGTTTTGTCTCCAGCCTAGCCCAAGGGTAAGCAGTAGTTTCACATTGGGGATATTAGCCTGATGGGTATAACAATGTGTAACATGATATGTTACCTCAAACGTGTCCTTGGGGAAAACAGGGTTTCCGTTGAACAGCTGGTCCTTGGAGATCTTCTGAAAGAACAAGACATGATGACAATCAGTTGTTTATCTCCTTCAACTTGCTGCAGTGTAATGCATATAGTGGACTCTTCTCCCCCTAATCACAAGTATAGTGTCTGTCAGACCTGGGCTAAATAGGTCAAATAACTTAAAATACATCATTTAGTTTGTCACGTACAATGGCAACAATGGAGTTGTCTCAAAAGTGCAAACTCCAAGCTACATCTAAGCTAAAGCTCATCCTCAGATGGAAGTGTTTGAGCCAGGTCTGGTGTCTATGGGCCTACCTGGAAATGCACTGTTATGATGATGTCATCATTTTTAGTTACATTTCAGTCTCACTGACAAGTCTTTCCTGCTTGGGCAGGAAGTGTGGAACTCCTCTTGGTTTTAGTCAAACATTTTATTTCTAACTCATCAACATCCAATGTTCTCCCTGTTCTGTCCTACTGTTGGCCTCCCATGAGGAAGGAGATCTCCCTGTTCTGTCCTACTGTTGGCCTCCAATTAGGAAGGAGATCTCCCTGTTCTGTCCTACTGTTGGTCTCCCATTAGGAAGGAGATCTCCCTGTTCTGTCCTACTGTTGGCCTCCCATTACGAAGGAGATCTCCCTGTTCTGTCCTACTGTTGGTCTCCCATTAGGAAGGAGATCTCCCTGTTCTGTCCTACTGTTGGCCTCCCATTAGGAAGGAGATCTCCCTGTTATGTCCTTCTGTCTGTCTGTCTGTCTGTCTGTCTGTCTGTCTGTCTGTCTGTCTGTCTCTCTGTCTGTCTGTCTGTCTGTCTGTCTGTCTGTCTGTCTGTATGTCCTTCTGTCTGTCTGTCTGTCTGTCTGTCTGTCTGTCTGTCTGTCTGTCTGTCTTGTCTGTCTGTCAGGAGAAACCCCTGTTTCCCCAGTTAATAATGTGTCTGATACTTACATAGTGGACTTTCAGTTTGTCTATGTTTCTCTTCATGTTAATTGATGTGTACTGAGCAGCATTACTCCATCCTAAAGTCATCCAGCCCATCAAGCAGAAACACATCACAGCCCTTGATAACACATCCATGGCCCTCAACGTCACACTGAAGATCCCTCAAAGCTCAATAGTCCTCAATCGGTGTACGGAAACTTCAGTCAAAGGCCTTGACTTGAGTTGACTTAACGAGACCGCCTTGTAGCTGAGACGACCCAAGTCTTGTTCTTCTGTGTCTGTCTGACTGATGCTGAAGCTCAGACAGACAAGTATTTATATAGTTGAGGCAGAGGCAGAAACGATAGAGGTGTGAGGTTGTGGGTTCTCTGACTGAGCGAAGTTTCCTTTAAATCAAACACCAACACACGGCCGCTCATTAACACCTTTTTTTTAGCAGCAGCAGAGCAGGGGGTCTTGGGTTGGAATCCCTAGGAAACAGGTAGTTTTGACACACTCTGGGGAAGTTCTTTGGTGATGTGGGTATGATGAGGGGGAAGAGGAAGAGAATCAGGAGAAGGTATGTGGGGAGGGGGATGTCTGGGTTGATGTCATCTTAGAATGAACGCTTGTCTGCATCCCAAACGGCACACTATTCCCCTACGTAGTACGCTAAGTTTGACCAGAGCCATGACGGGCGCGTCGTGATTAGTGGTTCTAGCTGATCAACTAATGAAACTGTGGTGTTTCCTCTGACTGGCTTTGTAGTAAATGATGTATGGTTTGATGTAATACTGAAACTAACACCAATGCCATCATGCTCTTATTAGATACTGCCAAAACTGAAATATACCATCTGTTGGTCTCTGTAGGCGTAGTTCTCTTTCATCATTGTAGGTCTGCCTCCCAAATGGCACCCTAGTCCCTATATAGTGCACTACTTTAGACCAGGGCCCATGGCGTGCCATTTGGGACATATCCCTCATTTCTGTAGGGAATACAGTGTATGTCTCTTTCGTCAGCGAATGAATAAGCTTGATAGACAGTTGAAAGTTGAAGTCATAAGATATTATCAATACATGTAAACTACATGATCAACAGTGCAGTGCCTTGCGAAAGTATTCGCCCACCTTGAACTTTGCGACCTTTTGCCACATTTCAGGCTTCAAACATAAAGATATAAAACTGTATTTTTTTGTGAAGAATCAACAACAAGTGGGACACAATCATGAAGTGGAACAACATTTATTGGATATTTCAAACTTTTTTAACAAATCAAAAACTGAAAAATTGGGCGTGCAAAATTATTCAGCCCCCTTAAGTTAATACTTTGTAGCGCCACCTTTTGCTGCGATTACAGCTGTAAGTCGCTTGGGGTATGTCTCTATCAGTTTTGCACATTGAGAGACTGACATTTCTTCCCATTCCTCCTTGCAAAACAGCTCGAGCTCAGTGAGGTTGGATGGAGAGCATTTGTGAACAGCAATTTTCAGTTCTTTCCACAGATTCTCGATTGGATTCAGGTCATGACTTAGACTTGGCCATTCTAACACCTGGATATGTTTATTTTTGAACCATTCCATTGGAGATTTTGCTTTATGTTTTAGATCATTGTCTTGTTGGAAGACAAATCTCCGTCCCAGTCTCAGGTCTTTTGCAGACTCCATCAGGTTTTCTTCCAGAATGGTCCTGTATTTGGCTCCATCCATCTTCCCATCAATTTTAACCATCTTCCCTGTCCCTGCTGAAGAAAAGCAGGCCCAAACCATGATGCTGCCACCACCATGTTTGACAGTGGGGATGGTGTGTTCAGGGTGATGAGCTGTGTTGCTTTTACGCCAAACATAACATTTTGCATTGTTGCCAAAAAGTTCAATTTTGGTTTCATCTGACCAGAGCACCTTCTTCCACATGTTTGGTGGGTCTCCCAGGTGGCTTGTGGCAAACTTTAAACGACACTTTTTATGGATATCTTTAAGAAATGGCTTTCTTCTTGCCACTCTTCCATAAAGGCCAGATTTGTGCAATATACGACTGATTGTTGTCCTATGGACAGAGTCTCCCACCTCAGCTGTAGATCTCTGCAGTTCATCCAGAGTGATCATGGGCCTCTTGGCTGCATCTCTGATCAGTCTTCTCCTTGTATGAGCTGAAAGTTTAGAGGGACGGCCAGGTCTTGGTAGATTTGCAGTGGTCTGATACTCCTTCCATTTCAATATTATCGCTTGCACAGTGCTCCTTGGGATGTTTAAAGCTTGGGAAATCTTTTTGTATCCAAATCCGGCTTTAAACTTCTTCACAACAGTATCTCGGACCTGCCTGGTGTGTTCCTTGTTCTTCATGATGCTCTCTGCGCTTTTAACGGACCTCTGAGACTATCACAGTGCAGGTGCATTTATACAGAGACTTGATTACACACAGGTGGATTGTATTTATCATCATTAGTCATTTAGGTCAACATTGGATCATTCAGAGATCCTCACTGAACTTCTGGAGAGAGTTTGCTGCACTGAAAGTAAAGGGGCTGAATAATTTTGCACGCCCAATTTTTCAGTTTTTGATTTGTTAAAAAAGTTTAATGTCGTTCCACTTCATGATTGTGTCCCACTTGTTGTTGATTCTTCACAAAAAAATACAGTTTTATATCTTTATGTTTGAAGCCTGAAATGTGGCAAAAGGTCGCAAAGTTCAAGGGGGGCGAATACTTTCGCAAGGCACTGTATATCCTATCTATTTTATTATCATCAACTATAGTTTACAGATAGTTCATATTTTACCACTGCATTGTTTATTTATGGTGAAAGAAAATTGACTTTTTCTTTGTATTTATTTATCTAGGCCAAAGAGCATTGTGTCTGCTGGCATTACAGAGGCACAGATAGCAGAGCAGTGGAGAATGTCTATCTCTCTCTCTCGCTGTCTCTCTCTATCTCACTGTCTCTCTCTCTCTCTCTCTCTCTCTTTGTCTCTCTCTGTCTCTCTCTCTCTCTTTTTCTCTCTCTCTCTGTCTCTCTCTCTTTCTCTTTGTCTCTCTCTGTCTCTCTCTCTCTTTCTCTCTCTCCCTCTAACTCTATCTGTTTCTCTCTCTCTCTCTCGCTCTCTCTCTCTCTCTCTCTCTCTCTCTCACTCTGTCTCGCTCTGTCTTGCTCTCTCTCTCTCTCTCTCTCTCTCTCTCTCTCTCTCTCTCTCTCTCCCTCCCAGTCAGTGTGCTAGCATCCTACAATGGCACCCTATTCCCTATTTAGTGCACTACTTTTGACCAGGTAGTGCACTATGTAGGGAATAGGGTGTCATTTGAGACCCATGCTGTATCAGCACTCAGAAGAGACGGGCCCTATGTGGTGTGAAACAGGAAGGGGCTTGGGCTGTCACTTAGGAGTAACACTGTCACAGAGCATTTCTTAGAAGACTTCTGTGTTGCTAGATGCTAGTTGCTAATGCTAGTACAGATAGATTCTGATGCTATCTTTCATTGACACCCAGGCTTTTTCAAAGGGGGGACAGCGGCATTACATTCAGACAAATATTGATGTTGAAAGAATGTGGTTTGATTGAATTATCTATTGAAAATTGTTTATTTTCATGAACCACTTTTGCTTATTCAGGCTAGTTGCTAGTTGCTAGTGCATAGATGCTTCTCAGTTTCCATGAGAGAGAAATGGTTAGGGTTGAGGGTGTCACTCTGTCACCTCAGAAAGGATGACAGGTTGGGGTTTCAGCGTAGGTCGGCCGCGCAACCCCATAACACGTCAGGTGACAAAACGGAATGGTGGGATCTGAAATAAAGGTTCCTACAACACACTCATCCTGCGACAACACGAATGAATGACCTCACCTTTACAATTCCAGAACCCCGGGACAACACCGAATGAATGATCTCACCGTCATAGTTCCAGAACCCCGGGACAACACCGAATGAATGATCTCACTGTCATAGTTCCAGAACCCCGGGACAACACCGAATGAATGATCTCACCGTCATAGTTCCAGAACCCCGGGACAACACCGAATGAATGATCTCACTGTCATAGTTCCAGAACCCCGGGACAACACCGAATGAATGATCTCACAGTCATAGTTCCAGAACCCCGGGACAACACCGAATGAATGATCTCACATCTTTACAGTTCCGGAACCTCATTCGGGAAATGATGTGACTGAGCACAATTCAATTTACATCAGGGAAATAAAATGACGAAATGAACCCAATACTCAAACATCACTCACTCTAAGAACAACTGTAGGTCTACTTAGAAATAACAGCACTTCAATAACATAGAATCCTAACTGGAAACTGGATAAAAAACACATTTTTAAAAACCAGACTCAAGACATGTAACAGGATATATTCTCAGGAGAATTTATTCCCAGGATATAAATACAGAACATTTGATTCATTGATTGTGAACTATGATATCAAATCACATAGTACTACAATCACCACTGTTATAAGGACCAACGGAAATTCCCTTCATACAAAGTTGATAAATATTCACTACTATAAATAATTACATCACATAATGTCATTGCACTTACATTTAAAATAAATATGTTAAATAATGTTTAAGTTAAATAAATAGCACCGTGAACAAGCCTGGTGACCAGTAGGTGAGGAAGCTGTGAGACAGTTGTTAAGTTTACGTTGGGAAAGTGACTGTTTACACCTTTCTTCAGGTATCCACTTCTCCTGTTTTTGACTGCACTACAAGATTATATCATTCAATTCATGAAAACACGCCCATTTCAAGTAATATATGAAATTATATGGATTAATTTACTTCTACCCGATCCCTTTTAAAAGGTGTTCGGTTGAGTTTTTATTTCTGCAGGTTCTGCTCTTGAAGTGGATACCGGCAGTGAAATGACATCACACTTTCCTAATGCATTACAGTCTGTAGTCTCCTCTGTCTTCCTAATGTATTACAGTCTGTAGTCTCCTCTGTCTTCCTAATGTATTACAGTCTGTAGTCTCCTCTGTCTTCCTAATATATTACAGTCTGTAGTCTCTGTCTTCAATCAGTCAGTTGGTGGTTCTGTCTGGTCTCAGCTCTGTGTGACCTTCTCAGCTCTCTGATGGAGAATGGTCCCCAGCTGGGAAGCTCTCTGGTAGACCTCTTTGAACTCGTTCACAGCCTTCCTCTGGACAACAGCATCGTTGGTCTAAACAGAAGTCACAACATACATTTAGAGAGACGTCATCATCTTGACCTGACCAGTGGAGTGTCCACTCTTGGAAGACGGAATTTAGACAACAATGGACTGTTAAAAAACGACACACAAGCACACATTTACGCACTCACTCACTCACTCACTCACTCACTCACTCACTCACTCACTCACTCACTCTCTCACTCACTCACTCACTCTCTCTCTCACTCTCTCACTCTCTCTCACTCTCTCTGTCACTCTCTCTGTCTCTCTGTCTCTCTCTCTCTCTGTCTCTCTCTCTCTCTCTCTGTCTCTCTCTCTCTCTCTCTCTCTCTCTCTCTCTCTCTCTCTCTCACACAATTCCATTTCAATTCAAGGGGCTTTAGTAGCATGATAAACATATGTTAACATTTCCAAAGCTAGTGAAGTAGATAATAAACAAAAGAGAAATGAACAATAAAAATGAACAGTAAACATATCTCTCACATACACTCATTTCTTTACTTTGACTCAATCATATGTTTGTTTCCCACTTACAGTTTTTCTCAATTGCTAAAACACAATTTCTGAAACCTTGCTCCATTTCCTGAAAACACTAAACACAAAACCTC
>NC_092179.1:39203142-39215642 GCF_045791955.1 Oncorhynchus clarkii lewisi | reverse complement strand
TTCTGTCCTACTGTTGGCCTCCAATTAGGAAGGAGATCTCCCTGTTCTGTCCTACTATTGGCTTCCCATTAGGAAGGAGATCTCCCTGTTCTGTCCTACTGTTGGCCTCCAATTAGGAAGGAGATCTCCCTGTTCTGTCCTACTGTTGGCCTCCCATTAGGAAGGAGATCTCCCTGTTCTGTCTGTCTGTCTGTCTGTCTGTCTGTCTGTCTGTCTGTCTGTCTGTCTCTCTGTCTGTCTGTCTGTCTGTCTGTCTGTCTGTCTGTCTGTCTGTCTGTCTGTCTGTCTGTCTGTCTGTCAGGAGAAACCCCTGTTTCCCCAGTTAATAATGTGTCTGATACTTACATAGTGGACTTTCAGTTTGTCTATGTTTCTCTTCATGTTAATTGATGTGAACTGAGCAGCATTACTCCATCCTAAAGTCATCCAGCCCATCAAGCAGAAACACATCACAGCCCTTGATAACACATCCATGGCCCTCAACGTCACACTGAAGATCCCTCAAAGCTCAATAGTCCTCAATCGGTGTACGGTAACTTCAGTCAAAGTCCTTGACTTGAGTTGACTTAACGAGACCGCCTTGTAGCTGAGACGACCCAAGTCTTGTTCTTCTGTGTCTGTCTGACTGATGCTGAGGCTAAGACAGACAAGTATTTATATAGTTGAGGCAGAGGCAGAAACGATAGAGGTGTGAGGTTGTGGGTTCTCTGACTGAGCGAAGTTTCCTTTAAATCAAACACCAACACACGGCCGCTCATTAACACCTTTTTTTTAGCAGCAGCAGAGCAGGGGGTCTTGGGTTGGAATCCCTAGGAAACAGGTAGTTTTGACACACTCTGGGGAAGTTCTTTGGTGATGTGGGTATGATGAGGGGGAAGAGGAAGAGAATCAGGAGAAGGTATGTGGGGAGGGGGATGTCTGGGTTGATGTCATCTTAGAATGAACGCTTGTCTGCATCCCAAACGGCACACTATTCCCCTACGTAGTACGCTAAGTTTGACCAGAGCCATGACGGGCGCGTCGTGATTAGTGGTTCTAGCTGATCAACTAATGAAACTGTGGTGTTTCCTCTGACTGGCTTTGTAGTAAATGATGTATGGTTTGATGTAATACTGAAACTAACACCAATGCCATCATGCTCTTATTAGATACTGCCAAAACTGAAATATACCATCTGTTGGTCTCTGTAGGCGTAGTTCTCTTTCATCATTGTAGGTCTGCCTCCCAAATGGCACCCTAGTCCCTATATAGTGCACTACTTTAGACCAGGGCCCATGGCGTGCCATTTGGGACATATCCCTCATTTCTGTAGGGAATACAGTGTATGTCTCTTTCGTCAGCGAATGAATAAGCTTGATAGACAGTTGAAAGTTGAAGTCATAAGATATTATCAATACATGTAAACTACATGATCAACAGTGCAGTGCCTTGCGAAAGTATTCGCCCACCTTGAACTTTGCGACCTTTTGCCACATTTCAGGCTTCAAACATAAAGATATAAAACTGTATTTTTTTGTGAAGAATCAACAACAAGTGGGACACAATCATGAAGTGGAACAACATTTATTGGATATTTCAAACTTTTTTAACAAATCAAAAACTGAAAAATTGGGCGTGCAAAATTATTCAGCCCCCTTAAGTTAATACTTTGTAGCGCCACCTTTTGCTGCGATTACAGCTGTAAGTCGCTTGGGGTATGTCTCTATCAGTTTTGCACATCGAGAGACTGACATTTCTTCCCATTCCTCCTTGCAAAACAGCTCGAGCTCAGTGAGGTTGGATGGAGAGCATTTGTGAACAGCAATTTTCAGTTCTTTCCACAGATTCTCGATTGTATTCAGGTCTGGACTTTGACTTGGCCATTCTAACACCTGGATATGTTTATTTTTGAACCATTCCATTGTAGATTTTGCTTTATGTTTTAGATCATTGTCTTGTTGGAAGACAAATCTCTGTCCCAGTCTCAGGTCTTTTGCAGACTCCATCAGGTTTTCTTCCAGAATGGTCCTGTATTTGGCTCCATCCATCTTCCCATCAATTTTAACCATCTTCCCTGTCCCTGCTGAAGAAAAGCAGGCCCAAACCATGATGCTGCCACCACCATGTTTGACAGTGGGGATGGTGTGTTCAGGGTGATGAGCTGTGTTGCTTTTACGCCAAACATAACATTTTGCATTGTTGCCAAAAAGTTCAATTTTGGTTTCATCTGACCAGAGCACCTTCTTCCACATGTTTGGTGGGTCTCCCAGGTGGCTTGTGGCAAACTTTAAACAACACTTTTTATGGATATCTTTAAGAAATGGCTTTCTTCTTGCCACTCTTCCATAAAGGCCAGATTTGTGCAATATACGACTGATTGTTGTCCTATGGACAGAGTCTCCCACCTCAGCTGTAGATCTCTGCAGTTCATCCAGAGTGATCATGGGCCTCTTGGCTACATCTCTGATCAGTCTTCTCCTTGTATGAGCTGAAAGTTTAGAGGGACGGCCAGGTCTTGGTAGATTTGCAGTGGTCTGATACTCCTTCCATTTCAATATTATCGCTTGCACAGTGCTCCTTGGGATGTTTAAAGCTTGGGAAATCTTTTTGTATCCAAATCCGGCTTTAAACTTCTTCACAACAGTATCTCGGACCTGCCTGGTGTGTTCCTTGTTCTTCATGATGCTCTCTGCGCTTTTAACGGACCTCTGAGACTATCACTGTCATGTTGTGTCTTGTCTCTGTCCTTTCCCTTCACCCTGTCTCCCTCTGCTGGTCGTATTAGGTTACCTTTTCTCCCCCGCTTTCCCCCAGCTGTTCCTTGTCTCCTCTTGACTACCTCGTCACCCCTTCTCCCACCTGTTCCCCTTTTCCCTCTGATTAGTCCCCTATATCTCTCTCTGTTTTTGTTCCTGTCCTTGTCGGATTCTTGTTTGTTGTGTTTCATGCCTGAGCCAGACTATCGTCATGTTTGCTGTAACCTTGTCCTGTCCTGTCGGAATCTGCCGGTCTATCTGAGCCTACCTATGTTTGGTTATTAAAGAAGCTCTGTTTAAGTTAATTCGCTTTTGGGTCCTCATTCACTCACCGTAACAGAAGAATCCGACCAAGAATGGACCCAGCGACTTCGGATCCTCTCCACTCAGCCGTCGGGATCCAGGGAGCGATGCTAGGCAGACACGAGCAGGAAGTGTCTGCTGCTCGACATGCCGTTGAGACCCTGGCCACCCAAGTCTCCAACCTCACAGAACAGGTTCACCATCTCCGCCTCGATCCACCGGCCACTTCCAGGGCTTTCGAATCTCCGGAGCCCAGAATCAATAACCCGCCGTGTTACTCTGGGGAGCCCACTGAATGCCGCTCGTTCCTCACCCAGTGTGATATTGTGTTTTCTCTCCAGCCCAACACTTACTCCAGGAGCACTGCTCGTGTCGCCTACGTCATATCTCTCCTTATTGGACGGGCTGAGTGGGGCACGGCAATCTGGGAGGCAAGGGCTGAGTGTACTAACCAGTATCAGGACTTTAAGGAGGAGATGATACGGGTTTTTGATCGATCTGTTTTTGGGGAGGAGGCTTCCAGGGCCCTGTCTTCCCTATGTCAAGGCAATCGATCCATAACAGACTACTCTATTGAGTTTCGCACTCTTGCTGTCTCCAGTGGCTGGAACGAGCCGGCCTTGCTCGCTCGTCTTCTGGAGGGTCTCCGCGCAGAGGTAAAGGATGAGATTCTCTCCCGGGAGTTTCCTTCCAGCGTGGATTCCTTGATTGAACTCGCTATTCGCATTGAGCGACGGGTTGATCTTCGTCACCGAGCGCGTGGAAAGGAGCTCGCGCTCTCCGTCGCCCCCCTCTCCGCATCACTACCATCTTCCTCTGCCGGCTCGGGTGCTGAGCCCATGCAGCTGGGAGGTATCCGCATCTCGACTAAGGAGAGGGAACGGAGAATCACCAACCGCCTCTGTCTCTATTGCGGTTCCGCTGGTCATTTTGTCACTTCATGTCCAGTAAAAGGCCAGAGCTCGTCAGTAAGCGGAGGGCTACTGGTGAGCGCTACTACTCCTGTCTCTCCTTCAAGATCCTGCACTACCTTGTCGGTCCATCTACGCTGGACCGGTTCGTCAGCTTCCTGCAGTGCCTTAATAGACTCTGGGGCGGAGGGCTGTTTTATGGACGAGACCTGGGCTCGGGAACATGACATTCCTCTCAGACAGTTAAAGGAGCCCACGGCCTTGTTCGCCCTGGATGGTAGTCCTCTCCCCAGGATTCAGCGTGAGACGCTACCTTTAACCCTCACTGTTTCTGGTAATCATAGTGAAACCATTTCTTTTTTAATTTTTCGTTCACCTTTTACACCTGTTGTTTTGGGCCATCCCTGGCTAGTTTGTCATAATCCTTCCATTAATTGGTCTAGTAATTCTATCCTCTCCTGGAACGTCTCTTGTCATGTGAAATGTTTAATGTCTGCTATCCCTCCTGTTTCCTCTGTCTCTTCTTCACAGGAGGAGCCTGGTGATTTGACAGGGGTGCCGGAGGAATATCACGATCTGCGCACGGTGTTCAGTCGGTCCAGGGCCACCTCTCTTCCTCCACACCGGTCGTATGATTGTAGTATTGATCTCCTTCCGGGAACCACCCCCCCCCCCGGGGTAGACTATACTCTCTGTCGGCTCCCGAACGTAAGGCTCTCGAAGATTATTTGTCTGTAGCTCTTGACGCCGGTACCATAGTCCCCTCCTCCTCTCCCGCCGGAGCGGGGGTTTTTTTTGTCAAGAAGAAGGACGGGTCTCTGCGCCCCTGCATAGATTATCGAGGGCTGAATGACATAACAGTGAAGAATCGTTATCCGCTTCCTCTTATGTCTTCAGCCTTCGAGATCCTGCAGGGAGCCAGGTTTTTTACTAAGTTGGACCTTCGTAACGCTTACCATCTCGTGCGCATCAGGGAGGGGGACGAGTGGAAGACGGCGTTTAACACTCCGTTAGGGCACTTTGAATACCGGGTTCTTCCTTTCGGCCTCGCTAACGCTCCAGCTGTCTTTCAGGCATTAGTCAATGATGTCCTGAGAGACATGCTGAACATCTTTGTTTTCGTTTACCTTGACGATATCCTGATTTTTTCACCGTCACTCCAGATTCATGTTCAGCACGTTCGACGTGTCCTCCAGCGCCTTTTAGAGAATTGTCTTTTGTGAAGGCTGAGAAGTGCACTTTTCATGCCTCCTCCGTCACATTTCTCGGTTCTGTTATTTCCGCTGAAGGCATTAAGATGGATCCCGCTAAGGTCCAAGCTGTCATTGATTGGCCCGTCCCTAAGTCACGCGTCGAGCTGCAGCGCTTTCTCGGCTTCGCGAACTTCTATCGTCGTTTCATCCGTAATTTCGGTCAGGTGGCAGCTCCTCTCACAGCCCTTACTTCTGTCAAGACGTGCTTTAAGTGGTCCGTTTCCGCCCAGGGAGCTTTTGATCTCCTCAAGAATCGTTTTACATCCGCTCCTATCCTTGTTACACCTGACGTCTCTAGACAGTTCGTTGTCGAGGTTGACGCGTCAGAGTTGGGCGTGGGAGCCATTCTTTCTCAGCGCTCCCTCTCTGACGACAAGGTCCACCCATGCGCGTATTTTTCTCATCGCCTGTCGCCGTCGGAACGTAACTATGATGTGGGTAACCGCGAACTGCTCGCCATCCTGTTAGCCCTAGGCGAATGGCGACAGTGGTTGGAGGGGGCGACCGTTCCTTTTGTCGTTTGGACTGACCATAGGAACCTTGAGTACATCCGTTCTGCCAAACGACTTAATGCGCGTCAGGCGCGTTGGGCGCTGTTTTTCGCTCGTTTCGAGTTCGTGATTTCTTATCGTCCGGGCTCTAAGAACACCAAGCCTGATGCTTTGTCTCGTCTCTTCAGTTCTTCAGTAGCCTCCACTGACCCCGAGGGGATTCTCCCTGAGGGGCGTGTTGTCGGGTTGACTGTCTGGGGAATTGAGAGGCAGGTAAAACAAGCGCTCACTCACACTCCGTCGCCGCGCGCTTGTCCTAGGAACCTTCTTTTCGTTCCCGTTCCTACTCGTCTGGCCGTTCTTCAGTGGGCTCACTCTGCCAAGTTAGCCGGCCACCCTGGCGTTCGGGGTACGCTTGCTTCCATTCGCCAGCGTTTTTGGTGGCCCACCCGGGAGCATGACACGCGTCGTTTCGTGGCTGCTTGTTCGGTCTGCGCGCAGACTAAGTCCGGTAACTCTCCTCCTGCCGGCCGTCTCAGGCCGCTTCCTATTCCCTCTCGACCGTGGTCTCACATCGCCTTAGATTTTGTCACCGGACTGCCTTCGTCAGCGGGGAAGACTGTTATTCTTACGGTTGTCGATAGGTTCTCTAAGGCGGCTCATTTCATTCCCCTTGCTAAGCTTCCTTCTGCTAAAGAGACGGCACAAATCATCATCGAGAATGTTTTCAGAATTCATGGCCTTCCGTCAGACGTCGTTTCGGACAGAGGTCCGCAATTCACGTCTCAATTTTGGAGGGAGTTTTGCCGTTTGATTGGGGCTTCCGTCAGTCTCTCTTCCGGCTTTCACCCCCAGTCTAACGGTCAAGCAGAACGGGCCAATCAGACTATTGGTCGCATCTTACGCAGTCTTTCTTTTCGTAACCCTGCGTCTTGGTCAGAACAGCTCCCCTGGGCAGAATACGCCCACAACTCGCTTCCTTCGTCTGCGACCGGGCTATCTCCTTTTCAGAGTAGCCTCGGGTACCAGCCTCCGCTGTTCTCATCTCAGTTCGCCGAGTCCAGCGTCCCCTCCGCTCAGGCTTTTGTCCAACGTTGCGAGCGCACCTGGAAGAGGGTCAGGTCTGCACTTTGCCGTTATAGGACGCAGACTGTGAGGGCTGCTAATAAGCGTAGAACTAAGAGTCCTAGATATTGTCGCGGTCAGAGAGTTTGGCTCTCCACTCAGAACCTTCCCCTTAAGACGGCTTCTCGCAAGTTGACCCCGCGGTTCATTGGTCCGTTCCGTATTTCTCGGGTCATTAATCCTGTCGCAGTTCGACTTCTTCTTCCGCGATACCTTCGTCGCGTCCACCCGGTCTTCCATGTCTCCTGCATCAAGCCCGTCCTTCGCGCCCCCGCTCGTCTTCCCCCCCCCCCCCCCCCCATCCTTGTCGAGGGCGCACCCATCTACAGGGTCCGTAGAATTTTGGACATGCGTCCTCGGGGCCGTGGTCACCAGTACCTCGTAGATTGGGAGGGGTACGGTCCTGAGGAGAGGAGTTGGGTTCCCTCTCGGGACGTGCTGGACCGTGCGCTGATCGAGGATTTCCTCCGTTGCCGCCAGGTTTCCTCCTCGAGTGCGCCAGGAGGCGCTCGGTGAGTGGGGGGGTACTGTCATGTTGTGTCTTGTCTCTGTCCTTTCCCTTCACCCTGTCTCCCTCTGCTGGTCGTATTAGGTTACCTTTTCTCCCCCGCTTTCCCCCAGCTGTTCCTTGTCTCCTCTTGACTACCTCGTCACCCCTTCTCCCACCTGTTCCCCTTTTCCCTCTGATTAGTCCCCTATATCTCTCTCTGTTTTTGTTCCTGTCCTTGTCGGATTCTTGTTTGTTGTGTTTCATGCCTGAGCCAGACTATCGTCATGTTTGCTGTAACCTTGTCCTGTCCTGTCGGAATCTGCCGGTCTATCTGAGCCTACCTATGTTTGGTTATTAAAGAAGCTCTGTTTAAGTTAATTCGCTTTTGGGTCCTCATTCACTCACCGTAACAATCACAGTGCAGGTGCATTTATACGGAGACTTGATTACACACAGGTGGATTGTATTTATCATCATTAGTCATTTAGGTCAACATTGGATCATTCAGAGATCCTCACTGAACTTCTGGAGAGAGTTTGCTGCACTGAAAGTAAAGGGGCTGAATAATTTTGCACTCCCAATTTTTCAGTTTTTGATTTGTTAAAAAAGTTTAATGTCGTTCCACTTCATGATTGTGTCCCACTTGTTGTTGATTCTTCACAAAAAAATACAGTTTTATATCTTTATGTTTGAAGCCTGAAATGTGGCAAAAGGTCGCAAAGTTCAAGGGGGCCGAATACTTTCGCAAGGCACTGTATATCCTATCTATTTTATTATCATCAACTATAGTTTACAGATAGTTCATATTTTACCACTGCATTGTTTATTTATGGTGAAAGAAAATGGACTTTTTCTTTGTATTTATTTATCTAGGCCAAAGAGCATTGTGTCTGCTGGCATTACAGAGGCACAGATAGCAGAGCAGTGGAGAATGTCTCTCTCTCTCTCTCGCTGTCTCTCTCTATCTCACTGTCTCTCTCTCTCTCTCTCTCTCTCTCTTTGTCTCTCTCTGTCTCTCTCTCTCTCTTTTTCTCTCTCTCTCTGTCTCTCTCTGTCTGTCTCTCTCTGTTTCTCTCTCTCTCTTTCTATTTGTCTCTCTCTGTCTCTCTCTCTCTTTCTCTCTCTCCCTCTAACTCTATCTGTTTCTCTCTCTCTCGCTCTCTCTCTCTCTCACTCTGTCTCGCTCTGTCTTGCTCTCTCTCTCTCTCTCTCTCTCTCTCTCTCTCTCTCTCTCTCTCTCTCTCTCTCCCTCCCAGTCAGTGTGCTAGCATCCTACAATGGCACCCTATTCCCTATTTAGTGCACTACTTTTGACCAGGTAGTGCACTATGTAGGGAATAGGGTGTCATTTGAGACCCATGCTGTATCAGCACTCAGAAGAGACGGGCCCTATGTGGTGTGAAACAGGAAGGGGCTTGGGCTGTCACTTAGGAGTAACACTGTCACAGAGCATTTCTTAGAAGACTTCTGTGTTGCTAGATGCTAGATGCTAGTTGCTAATGCTAGTACAGATAGATTCTGATGCTATCTTTCATTGACACCCAGGCTTTTTCAAAGGGGGGACAGCGGCATTACATTCAGACAAATATTGATGTTGAAAGAATGTGGTTTGATTGAATTATCTATTGAAAATTGTTTATTTTCATGAACCACTTTTGCTTATTCAGGCTAGTTGCTAGTTGCTAGTGCATAGATGCTTCTCAGTTTCCATGAGAGAGAAATGGTTAGGGTTGAGGGTGTCACTCTGTCACCTCAGAAAGGATGACAGGTTGGGGTTTCAGCGTAGGTCGGCCGCGCAACCCCATAACACGTCAGGTGACAAAACGGAATGGTGGGATCTGAAATAAAGGTTCCTACAACACACTCATCCTGCGACAACACGAATGAATGACCTCACCTTTACAATTCCAGAACCCCGGGACAACACCGAATGAATGATCTCACCGTCATAGTTCCAGAACCCCGGGACAACACCGAATGAATGATCTCACTGTCAATAGTTCCAGAACCCCGGGACAACAACGAATTAATGATCTCACCGTCATAGTTCCAGAACCCCGGGACAACACCGAATGAATGACCTCACTGTCATAGTTCCAGAACCCCGGGACAACACTGAATGAATGATCTCACCGTCATAGTTCCAGAACCCCGGGACAACACCGAATGAATGATCTCACCGTCATAGTTCCAGAACCCCGGGACAACACCGAATGAATGATCTCACTGTCATAGTTCCAGAACCCCTTGGACAACACCGAATGAATGATCTCACTGTCATAGTCCCAGAACCCCTTGGACAACACCGAATGAATGATCTCACTGTCATAGTTCCAGAACCCCGGGACAACACCTAATGAATGACCTCACCGTCATAGTTCCAGAACCCCGGGACAACACCGAATGAATGATCTCACTGTCATAGTTCCAGAACACCGGGACAACACCTAATGAATGACCTCACCGTCATAGTTCCAGAACCCCGGGACAACACCGAATGAATGACCTCACCGTCATAGTTCCAGAACCCCGGGACAACACCGAATGAATGATCTCACTGTCATAGTTCCAGAACCACGGGACAACACCGAATGAATGACCTCACAGTCATAGTTCCAGAACCCAGGGACAACACCGAATGAATGATCTCACCGTCATAGTTCCAGAACCCCGGGACAACACCGAATGAATGACCTCACCGTCATAGTTCCAGAACCCCGGGACAACACCGAATGAATGACCTCACCGTCATAGTTCCAGAACCCCGGGACAACACCGAATGAATGATCTCACTGTCATAGTTCCAGAACCCCGGGACAACAACGAATTAATGACCTCACCGTCATAGTTCCAGAACCCCGGGACAACACCAAATGAATGATCTCACAGTCATAGTTCCAGAACCCCGGGACAACACCGAATGAATGACCTCACAGTCATAGTTCCAGAACCTCGGGACAACACCGAATGAATGACCTCACCGTCATAGTTCCAGAACCCCGGGACAACACCAAATGAATGATCTCACAGTCATAGTTCCAGAACCCCGGGACAACACCAAATGAATGATCTCACAGTCATAGTTCCAGAACCCCGGGACAACACCGAATGAATGACCTCACAGTCATAGTTCCAGAACCCTGGGACAACACCGAATGAATGATCTCACATCTTTACAGTTCCGGAACCCCGGGACAACACCGAATGAATGATCTCACATCTTTACAGTTCTGGAACCTCATTCGGGAAATGATGTGACTGAGCACAATTCAATTTACATCAGGGAAATAAAATGACGAAATGAACCCAATACTCAAATATCCCTTACTCTAAGAACAACTGTAGGTCTACTTAGAAATAACAGCACTTCAATAACATAGAATCCTAATTGGAAACTGGGTAAAAATAAAACACATTTTAAAATGCCAGAACCAAGACATGTAACAGGATATATTCTCAGGAGAATTTATTCCCAGGATATAAATACAGTACATTTGATCCATTGATTGTGAACTATGATGTCAAATCACATAGTACTACATCACCACTGTTATAAGGACCAACGGAAATTCCCTTCATACAAAGTTGATAAATATTCACTACTATAAATAATTACATGACATAATTACATTGCACTTACATTTAAAATAAATATGTTAAATTTAAGTTTAAGTAAATTTAAGTCCTTTAAGTTAAATAAATAGCACCGTGAACAAGCCTGGTGACCAGTAGGTGAGGAAGCTGTGAGACAGTTGTTAAGTTTACGTTGGGAAAGTGACTGTTTACACCTTTCTTCAGGTATCCACTTCTCCTGTTTTTGACTGCACTACAAGATTATATCATTCAATTCATGAAAACACGCCCATTTCAGGTAATATATGAAATTATATGGATTCATTTACTTCTACCCAATGCCTTTTATGAAGGTGCTCGGTTGAGTTTTCATTTCAGCAGGTTCTGCTCTTGAAGTGGATACCGGCAGTGAAATGACATCACACCTTCCTAATGTATTACAGTCTGTAGTCTCCTCTGTCTTCCTAATGTATTACAGTCTGTAGTCTCCTCTGTCTTCCTAATGTATTACAGTCTGTAGTCTCCTCTGTCTTCCTAATGTATTACAGTCTGTAGTCTCCTCTGTCTTCCTAATGTATTACAGTCTGTAGTCTCCTCTGTCTTCCTAATGTATTACAGTCTGTAGTCTCCTCTGTCTTCCTAATGTATTACAGTCTGTAGTCTCCTCTGTCTTCCTAATGTATTACAGTCTGTAGTCTCCTCTGTCTTCCTAATGTATTACAGGCTGTAGTCTCCTCTGTCTTCCTAATGTATTACAGTCTGTAGTCTCCTCTGTCTTCCTAATGTATTACAGTCTGTAGTCTCCTCTGTCTTCCTAATGTATTACAGTCTGTAGTCTCCTCTGTCTTCCTAATGTATTACAGTCTGTAGTCTCCTCTGTCTTCCTAATGTATTACAGTCTGTAGTCTCCTCTGTCTTCCTAATGCATTACAGTCTGTAGTCTCCTCTGTCTTCCTAATGTATTACAGTCTGTAGTCTCCTCTGTCTTCCTAATGTATTACAGTCTGTAGTCTCCTCTGTCTTCCTAATGTATTACAGTCTGTAGTCTCCTCTGTCTTCCTAATGTATTACAGTCTGTAGTCTCCTCTGTCTTCCTAATGTATTACAGTCTGTAGTCTCCTCTGTCTTCCTAATGTATTACAGTCTGTAGTCTCCTCTGTCTTCCTAATGTATTACAGTCTGTAGTCTCCTCTGTCTTCCTAATGTATTACAGTCTGTAGTCTCCTCTGTCTTCCTAATGTATTACAGTCTGTAGTCTCCTCTGTCTTCCTAATGTATTACAGTCTGTAGTCTCTGTCTTCCTAATGTATTACAGTCTGTAGTCTCTGTCTTCAGTCAGTCAGTTGGTGGTTCTGTCTGGTCTCAGTTCTGTGTGACCTTCTCGGCTCTCTGATGGAGAATGGTCCCCAGATGGGAAGCTCTCTGGTAGACCTCTTTGAACTCGTTCACAGCCTTCCTCTGGACAACAGCATCGTTGGTCTAAACAGAAGTCACAACATACATTTAGAGAGACGTCATCATCTTGACCTGACCAGTGGAGTGTCCACTCTTGGAAGACGGCATTCAGACAACAATGGACTGTTAAAAAACGACACACAAGCACACATTTACTCACTCAC